>NW_026138684.1:0-25661 GCF_025592945.1 Manacus candei
GGTTCAGGGGTGTTTAGGGGTATTTTAAGGTGGTTTTGGGGTATTTAGGGTAGTTTTGGGGTGTTTTGGGGTATTTGGGTGTATTTTGGGGTATTTTGGTGTGGTTTTGGGTATTTTAAGGTGGTTTTGGGGTGTTTTGGGGTGTTTTTTGGGCTCTCACTGGGCTCGGGGGGATTTTGGGGCGATTTGGGGTATTTTGGGGTGGTTTTGAGGTATTTGGGGGTAGTTTAGGGTGGGTTTGGGGTGTTTAAAGGTATTTAAGTGTGGTTTTGGGGTGTTTAGGGGTATTTTGGGGTGGTTTTGGGGTGTTTAGGGGTATTTTAGGGTGGTTTGGGTATTTAGAGGTATTTTAGGGTGGTTTTGGGGTGTTTTGGGGTATTTTGGTGTGGTTTTGGGGTATTTTAGGGTGGTTTTGGGGTGTTTTGGGGGTATTTTGGGGTGGTTTAGGGGTGTTTTGGGGTATTTCAGGGTGGTTTGGGGGTATTTTGGGGTGGTTTTTGGGTATTTTGGGGTGTTTTGGGGTGGTTTTGCGGTATTTTGGGGTATTTTAGGGTGGTTTTGGGGTGTTTTGGGGTATTTTGGGGTGGTTTAGGGGTGTTTAGGGGTATTTTGGGGTGGTTTTTGGGGTCTCACCGGGCTCAGGGGGTATTTTAGGGTGGTTTAGGGGTGTTTTGGGGTATTTTAAGGTGGTTTTGGGGTGTTTTGGGGTATTTTAAGGTGGTTTTTGGGTATTTACGGGTATTTTAGGGTGGGTTTGGGGTATTTAGGGGTATTTTGGGGTGGTTTTGGGGCATTTTTGGGGTGGTTTAGGGGTGTTTGGGGGTATTTTAGGGTGGTTTTGGGTATTTAGGGGTATTTTAGGGTGGTTTTGGGGTGTTTTGGGGTATTTTTGGGTGGTTTTGGGCTCTCACTGGGCTCGGGGGGTATTTTAGGGTGGTTTTGGGGTATTTTGGGGTGCTTTTTGGGGTCTCACCGGGCTCAGGGGGTATTTTAGGGTGGTTTAGGGGTGTTTAGGGGTATTTTAAGGTGGTTTTGGGGTATTTTGGGGTATTTTGAGGTGGTTTTGGGGTATTTAGGGGTGGTTTTGGGGTGTTTAGCGGTATTTTGGGGTGGTTTTGGGGTGTTTTGGGGTATTTTTGGGTGGTTTTGGGCTATCACCGGGCTCGGGGGGTATTTTAGGGTGGTTTTGGGGTATTTTGGGGTATTTTAAGGTGGTTTTTGGGTATTTAGGGGTATTTCAGGGTGGTTTTGGGGTGTTTAGGGGTATTTTGGGGTGGTTTTTGGGTATTTAGGGGTATTTTGGGGTGGTCTTGGGGTGTTTAGGGGTATTTTAAGGTGGTTTTTGGGGTATTTTGGGGTGGTTTTTGGGGTATTTCAGGGTGGTTTTGGGGTGTTTGGGGGTATTTTGGGGTGTTTTTTGGGCTCTCACCGGGCTTGGGGGGTATTTTGGGGTGATTTGGGGTATTTTAGAGTGGTTTTGGGGTATTTGGGGGTATTTTAGGGTGGTTTTGGGGTGTTTAGGGGTACTCTAAGGTGGTTTTGGGGTATTTTGGGGTGTTTTGGGGTGTTTTTTGGGTTCTCACCGGGCTCGGGGGTATTTTAGGGTGGTTTTGGGGTATTTTAAGGTGGTTTTGGGGTATTTTGGGGTGGTTTTGGGGTGTTTTGGGGTGGTTTTGGGGTATTTAGGGGTATTTAGGGGTATTTTGGGGTGTTTTTGGGCTCTCACCGGGCTCGGGGGGCTCCTTCCTGACGTGCTGGTCCTCGAGGGCCCCGATTCCGCCGCTGAACATGATGGGTTTGATCCACTCCCGGCGCTGCCCCCCGGGCAGGACCTGCCCAAAGGAGCGGGCGAAGCCTGGGGGGGCAAAAAAACCCCAAATTCACCCCAAAAATCCACTCGGGGCACCCAAAAACCCCAAAAATCACCCCAAAATCAACCCAAAATAACACCAAATCACCCCAAAATCACCCCAAACATCGACTCAGGGCACCCAAAAACCCCAAATCTCCCCAAACCACCCCAAACCCACCTGAAATCACCCCAAAAACTGACTTAGGGCACCCAAAACCCCCCAAAATCGCCCCAAAATCATGCCAAACCCACCCAAAATCACCCCAAAAATGGACTCAGGGCACCCAAAACCCCCAAAATCACCCCAAAATCACCCCAAATCACCCCAAAATCCCCCATATCTACCTAAAATCACCCCAAAAACTGACTCGGGGCACCCAAAATCCCCAAAATCACCCCAAAAATCAACTCGGGGCACCCAAAAACCCCCAAAAATCACCCCAAAATAACCCCAAATCACCCCAAAATCACCCCAAAAACTGACTCGGGGCACCCAAAACCCCCCAAAATGGCCCCAAAAATCAACTCGGGGCACCCAAAAACCTCCAAATCGCTCCCAAACCACCCCAAAATTACCCCAAAACCACCCCAAATCCACCCAAAATCACCCCAGAAACCGACTCAGGGCACCCAAAAACCCCCAAGTTGCCCCCAAATAACCCCAAATCGCCCCAAAAACCAACTCAGGGCACCCCAAAACCCCCAAATCACCCCAAAATAACCCCAAATCCACCCAAACCCACCCCAAAACCACCTGAAATCGCCCCAAAAATCCACTCAGGGCACCCAAAACACCCCAAACCCACCCCAAAATAACCCAAAACTTCCCCCAAACAACCCCAAACCTCCACCAAATGACCCCAAATCTCCCCCAAATGATCCCAAATCTCCCGCAAATGACCCCAAACCTCCCCAAATCACCCCTAAAACCCCCCAAATCTCCCCCAAACGGCCCCAAATCTCCTCCAAATGACCCCAAATCTCCCAAAAATGACCCCAAACCTCCCCCAACTGACCCCAAACCTTCCCCAAACGACCCCAAATCTCCCCAAACCTCCCCCAAATGACCCCAAACCTCCCCCAAATGATCCCAAATCTGTCTCAAACCTCCCCAAATGACCCCAAATCTCCCCCAAATGACCCCAAATCTCCCCCAAATGATCCCAAATCTCCCGCAAATGACCCCAAACCTCCCCAAATCACCCCCTAAACCCCCCAAATCTCCCCCAAACGGCCCCAAATCTCCTCCAAATGACCCCAAATCTCCCAAAAATCTCCCAAAAATGACCCCAAACCTCCCCCAACTGACCCCAAACCTTCCCCAAACGACCCCAAATCTCCCCAAACCTCCCCCAAATGATCCCAAAGCTCCCCCAAACCTCCCCAAACCTCCCCCAAATGCCCCTAAATCTCCCACAACTGACCCCAAATGACCCCAAACGACCCCAAACCTCCTCCAAATGACCCCAACTGACCCCAAATGATCCCAAACACCCCAAAATTTCTGTGGGGTGTCCCCAGCCCCCCCACCTGCCAGCAGGGGCTCCCCAAATTTGTTCCCATACTCGCTGGGGGGGTCCCCAAACCTCCCCAAAGTGACCCCAAACCTCCCCCAAATGACCCCAAACCTTCCCCAAATGACCCCAAATAACCCCAAACCTCCCCCAAATGACCCCAAATGCCCCCAAAGCCCCCCAAATCCCCCCCAGCCCCCCACCTGCCAGCAGGGGCTCCCCAAATTTGTTCCCATAGTCACTGGGGGGGTCCCCAAACCTCCCCCAAATGCCCCTAAATCTCCCCAAAGTGACCCCAAACCTCCCCAAAATGACCCCAAATCTCCCCCAAATGACCCCAAACCTCCCCAAAACGACCCCAAACCTCCCCCAAATGATCCCAAATCTGTCTCAAACCTCCCCAAATCTCCCCCAAACGACCCCAAATCTCCCCAAAACCTCCCCAAATCTCCCCCAAACGACCCCAAATCTCCTCCAAATGACCCCAAACCTCCCCAAATCACCCCTAAACCCCCCCAAATCTCCCCCAAAACCTCCCCAAACCTCCCCCAAATGACCCCAAACCTTCCCCAAATGACCCCAAACCTTCCCCAAATGACCCCAAATAACCCCAAATCTCCCCCAAATGACCCCAAATGCCCCCAAAGCCCCCCCAGCCCCCCCACCTGCCAGCAGGGGCTCGCCAAATTTGTTCCCATAGTCACTGGGGGGGTCCCCAAACCTCCCCCAAATGCCCCTAAATCTCCCCCAAATGACCCCCAAACCTCCCCAAAATGACCCCAAACCTCCCCCAAATGATCCCAAATCTGTCTCAAACCTCCCCAAATCTCCCCCAAACACCCCCAAATCTCCCCCAAATGACCCCAAACCTCCCCAAATCAGCCCTAAACCCCTCCAAATCTCCCCCAAAACCTCCCCAAACCTCCCCCAAATGCCCCCAAATGCCCCCAAATGCCCCCAAAGCCCCCCAAATCCCCCCCAGCCCCCCCACCTGCCAGCAGGGGCTCCCCAAATTTGTTCCCATAGTCACTGGGGGGGTCCCCAAACCTCCCAAAGTGACCCCAAACCTCCCCAAAGTGACCCCAAACCTCCCCAAAATGACCCCAAACCTCCCCCAAAGTGACCCCAAATCTCCCCCAAATGACCCCAAACCTCCCCCAAATGACCCCAAACCTCCCCCAAATGACCCCAAACCTCCCCCAAATGCCCCTAAATCTCCCACAACTGACCCCAAATGACCCCAAACGACCCCAAACCTCCCCCAAATGATCCCAAATCTGTCTCAAACCTCCCCAAATCTCCCCCAAACGACCCCAAATCTCCTCCAAAAGCCTCCAAATCTCCCCCAAATCACCCCAAATCTCCTCCAAATGACCCCAAACCTCCCCCAAATGACCCCAAACCTCCCCCAAATGATCCCAAATCTGTCTCAAACCTCCCCAAATCTCCTTGAAATCACCCCAAACCTTCCCCAAATCACCCCAAATCTTCCCCAAATCACCCCAAATCTTCCCCAAATGACCCCAAATCTCCTCCAAATGACCCCAAACCTCCCCCAAACCTCCCCCAAATCTCCTCCAAATGATCCCAAATCTGTCTCAAACCTCCCCAAATCTCCTCCAAATGCCCCCAAAATCTCCCCCAAATGACCCCAAACCTCCCCCAAATGACCCCAAATCTCCCCCAAATGACCCCAAATCTCCCCCAAATGACCCCAAACCTCCCCAAAGTGACCCCAAACCTCCCCAAAGTGACCCCAAACCTCCCCAAAATGACCCCAAACCTCCCCAAAATGACCCCAAACCTCCCCCAAATGACCCCAAACCTCCCCAAAATGACCCCAAATGCCCCCAAATCTCCCAAAGCCCCCCAAATCCCCCCCAGCCCCCCCACCTGCCAGCAGGGGCTCCCCAAATTTGTTCCCATAGTCACTGGGGGGGTCCCCAAACCTCCCCAAAGTGACCCCAAACCTCCCCAAAGTGACCCCAAACCTCCCCCAAACGACCCCAAATCTCCTCCAAATGACCCCAAACCTTCCCCAAATGATCCCAAATCTCCCCCAAACCTCCCCAAACCTCCCCCAAATGATCCCAAATCTCCCACAATCGACCCCAAATGATCCCAAACCTCCCCCAAATGATCCAAAATCTGTCTCAAACCTCCCCAAATCTCCCCCAAACGACCCCAAATCTCCCCCAAACGACCCCAAATCTCCCCCAAACGACCCCAAATCTCCCCCAAAACCTCCCCAAGCCTCCCCCAAACGACCCCAAACCTCCCCAAAGTGACCCCAAACCTCCCCAAAGTGACCCCAAACCTCCCCAAATGACCCCAAACCTCCCCAAATCACCCCTAAAACCCCCCAAATCTCCCCCAAAACCTCCCCAAACCTCCCCCAAACAACCCCAAATCTCCCCAAATGCCCCCAAATCCCCCCCAGCCCCCCCACCTGCCAGCAGGGGCTCCCCAAATCTGTTCCCATAGTCGCTGGGGGGGTCCCCAAACCTCCCCAAAGTGACCCCAAACCTCCCCAAAGTGACCCCCAAACCACCCCCAAATGACCCCAAACCTTCCCCAAATGATCCCAAACCTTCCCCAAATGACCCCAAATCTCCCCCAAAAGCCCCCAAACCTCCCCCAAATGACCCCAAACCTCCCCAAATCACCCCTAAACCCCCCCAAATCTCCCCCAAAACCTCCCCAAACCTCCCCCAAATGACCCCAAATCTCCCCCAAATGACCCCAAATGACCCCAAATCTCCCCCAAATGACCCCAAATGCCCCCAAAGCCCCCCAAATCCCCCCCAGCCCCCCCACCTGCCAGCAGGGGCTCCCCAAATTTGTTCCCATAGTCGCTGGCCCCGTCGCTGGCCCCGATGGCAACTTCCAGGGGGCGGGCGAAGGATTCGGGGTACGGGAGCCCCCCGTCCTCCCACGGCTGCTCGTACCCTGGGGGGGGAAAAGGGGGATTTGGGGGGGTCCTGGGGAGGTTTGGGGGGGATTTGGGGGGATTTGGGGGGACCTGGGGGGGGTTGGGGGGGAGCTGAGGGGGTTTGGGGGGGATTTGGGGGAGTTTGGGAGGGTTTGGGGGGGATTTAGGGGGATTTGGGGGGGATTTGGGGGGCCCTGGGGGGGTTTGAGGGGGGGTTTGGGGGGGACTGGGGGGTCCTGGGGAGGTTTGGGGGGGATCTGGGGGGGATTTGGGGGAGTTTGGGAGGGTTTGGGGGGGATTTAGCGGGGTTTGGGGGGGAATTGGGGGGGTTTGGGGGGATTTAGGGGGGGTTGGGGGGCACTTGGGGGGTCCGGGGGGGGTCGGGGGTACGGGAGCCCCCCGTCCTCCCACGGCTGCTCGTACCCTGGGGGGTACAAAGGGGGGTCAGGGGGGGATTTGGGGGGGGTCCTGGGGAGGTTTGGGGGGGATTTGGGGGGTCCTGGGGGGGTTTGGGGGGGATTTGGGGGGGGATTTGGGGGGCCCTGGGGGGGTTTGGGGGGGAGCTGGGGGGGTTTGGGGGGGATTTGGGGGAGTTTGGGAGGGTTTGGGGGGGATTTAGGGGAGGTTTGGGGGGAATTTAGGGGGGTTTGGGGGGGAATTGGGGGGGTTTGGGGGGATTTAGGGGGGTTTGGGGGGTTTGAGGGGGGGTTTGGGGGGGACTGGGGGGGATTTAGGGGGGTTTGGGGGGGATTTAGGGGGGTTTGGTGGGTCCTGGGGGGGTGTGAGGGGTCTGAGGGGGGGTTTGGGGGGGGATTGGGACGGTGTGGGGGGGATTTGGGGGGGATTTGGGGGGCCCTGGGGGGGTTTGAGGGGGGGTTTGGGGGGGATTTAGGGGGTTTGGGGGGATTTAGGGGGGTTTGGGGGGAAATTGGGGGGAGTTTAGGGGGGCCCTGGAGGGGTTTGGGGGTGTGTGGGAGGGTCTGGGGGGTCCTGGGGAGGGAATTGGGGGGGTTTAAGGGGGTCCTGGAGGGGGTTGGGGGGTCCTGGGGGGGTTTAGGGGGGTCCTGGGGTGGTTTGGGGGGGTCTTGGGGGAGTTTGGGGAGTCCTGGAGGGGGTTTGGGGGGTCCTGGGAAGTTTTGGGGGGATTTTGGGAGTTTTGGGGGGGATTTGGGGGGTCCCGGGAGGGTTTGGGGGGTCCTGGGGGGGATTGGGGAGTTTGGGGGGTCATTGGGGGGATTTGGGGGGGTCCCGGGAGGGTCTGGGGGGGATTTTGGGGGGATTTTGGGAGTTTTTGGGGTGGTTTGGGGGGTCCTGGGAAGATTTGGGGGGGAAATTGGGGAGATTTGGGGGGTCCTGGGAGGTTTTGGGGGGGATTTGGGGGGGATTTTGGGAGTTTTGGGGGGATCTGGGGGGATCCTGGGGTGGTTTGGGGGGGTCTTTGGGGGGTTTTGGGGGGTCCTGGGGGGGATTTCGGGGGTCCCGGGGGGTTTTTTGGGGGTCCCAGAGTGGGGGGAGCCCCATTTGGGGGGAAGTTTGGGGGTCCCGGGGTCGGATTTTGGGGTCTTTTGGGGTGGTTTTGGGGTCAGAGGGTTTTGGGGGGGCTGAGCTCAGATTTTGGGGTGGGTTTGGGGTTATTTTGGGGTATTTTGGGGTATTTTGGGGTGGTTTCGGGTGGTTTTGGGGTATTTTGGGGTGGTTTTAGGGTCAGGGGGTTTTTGGGGGTGCCGAGCTCAGATTTTGGGGTGGGTTTGGGGTTATTTTGGGGTATTTTGGGGTATTTTGGGTATTTTGGGGTGGGTTTGGGGTCAGGGGGGTTTTGGGGGTGCCAAGCTCATTTTTTGGGGTTATTTTGAGGTATTTTGGGGTATTTTGGGGTGTTTTGGGTTCAGAGAATTTTTGGGGGTGCCGAGCTCAGATTTTGGGGTATTTTGGGGTATTTTGGGGTGTTTTGGGGTCAGAGGGTTTTTGGGGGTGCCGAGTTCATTTTTTGGGGTTATTTTGGGGTATTTTGGGGTGGTTTTGGGGTATTTTGGGGTATTTTGGGGTGGTTTTGGGGTCAGGGGGTTTTTGGGGGTGCCGGGGTCATTTTTTGGGGTTGTTTTGGGGTATTTTGGGGTATTTTGGGGTGTTTTGGGGTGGTTTTGGGGTCAGGAGGTTTTTGGGGGTGCCGAGATCATTTTTTGGGGTTATTTTGGGGTATTTTGGGGTATTTTGGGGTGGTTTTGGGGTCAGGGGGTTTTTGGGGGTGCCGAGCTCATTTTTTGGGGGTATTTTGGGGTATTTTGGGGTGGTTTTGGGGTATTTTGGGGTATTTTGGGGTATTTTGGGGTATTTTGGGGTGTTTTAGGGTCAGGGGGTTTTTGGGGGTGCCCAGGTCATTTTTTGGGGTTATTTTGGGGTATTTTGGGGTCTCACCTGGCAGGAGGAGGTTCCCGAAGCAGTGCCGGGGGGTTGGGGGCTCCGGGGGGTTTTTGGGGGTGCCGAGCTCATTTTTTGGGGTTATTTTGGGGTATTTTGGGGTGGTTTTGGGGTATTTTGGGGTGGTTTTAGGGTCAGGGGGTTTTTGGGGTGCCGAGCTCATTTTTTGGGGTTATTTTGGGGCGTTTTGGGGTCTCACCTGGCAGGAGGAGGTTCCCAAAGCAGTAGCCCGCGGTGCCGGCGATGACGTGGGCCCCCCTGCCCGTGCACTGCACGTCCCGGATCCGCCCCCCCGTCCCGGTGGTGGCCCCGCTGAAGGGGGCCACGGCTGCCGGGGGGCGGGGCCAGCTCAGGACACGCCCCCCTCCCCGGGTTGAGCAGGCCACGCCCACCCTGATCATGCCCCGCCCAAAATCTCCCCCCCCGCGCAAAGCCACGCCCACCCCGCCCAGTCTATGGGGAGGGGGTGTGGCCAGGGAGGACACGCCCCCTCCTGGCCACGCCCCTCTGGTCGTGACCACTGGCCACGCCCTCTGAGCACACCCCGGTGACATCATCGCTGACCACACCCACCACTGGCCACGCCCTCTGACCACACCCTGATCACCTCCCTGACCACACCCACTGACCACACCCATCACTGACCACACCCCGACCACACCCTCTGACCACACCCACCACTGACCACACCCATCACTGACCACACCCCCTGACCACACCCATCACTGACCACACCCTCTGACCACACCCACCACTGACCACGCCCTCTGACCACACCCTGATCACCTCCATGGCAACACCCACTGACCACACCCATCACTGACCATACCCACTGACCACACCCATCACTGACCACACCCCCTGACGACACCCATCACTGACCACACCCTCTGACCACACCCACCACTGACCACGCCCTCTGACCACACCCTGATCACCTCCATGGCCACACCCACTGACCACACCCATCACTGACCACACCCACTGACCACACCCCCACTGACCACACCCCTGACCACACCCACTAACCACACCACTGACCACACCCCTGACCACACCCATCACTGACCACACCCTCTGACCACACCCTCTGACCACACCCTGATCACCTCCCTGACCACACCCCCCACTGACCACACCCCTGACCACACCCACTGACCACACCCCCACTGACCACACCCATCACTGACCACACCCACTGACCACACCCCTGACCACACCCATCACTGACCACACCCTGTGACCACATCCTGATCACCTCCCTGACCACACCCACTGACCACACCCATCACTGACCACACCCCTCACTGACCACACCCTCTGACCACACCCTGATCACCTCCCTGACCACACCCCCTGACCACACCCATCACTGACCACACCCACTGACCACGCCCACTGACCACACCCACCACTGACCACACCCACTAACCACCCCACTGACCACATCCATCACTGACCACACCCACTGACCACGCCCACTAACCACCCCACTGACCACACCCACCACTGGCCACACCCTCTGACCACACCCTGATCACCTCCAGACCACACCCCCTGACCACACCCATCACTGACCACACCCCTGACCACACCCATCACTGACCACACCCTCTTCACCTCCATGACCACACCCTCTGACCACACCCATCACTGACCACACCCCTGACCACATCACTGACCACACCCATCACTGACCACACCCTCTTCACCTCCATGACCACGCCCTCTGACCACACCCATCACTGACCACACCCCTGACCACATCCCAGACCACACCCATCACTGACCACACCCTCTGACCACACCCACTGACCACACCCATCACTGACCACACCCTCTGACCACACCCATCACTGACCACACCCCTGACCACACCCACCCCTGACCACGCCCCCTGGCCACGCCCACCTGTGGGGAAGTTGTGTGTCTCAGCCGTGAACGTGACGTGTCTCACGCTCGTCCTCTTCTCGAAGGGGCTCGGCCGGGAGGGGTCCCGGGGCCACAGGGCCGTCACCGGGACCCCCCGGATGGCACTGGGGGGGACACGGGGGGGTCAGGGACCCCAAAATAGCCCAAAAATACACCAAAATCCACCCAGGGACCCCAAAATCCACCCAAGAGCCTCAAAATCCACCCAGGGACCCCAAAACCCTCTGGTGTCACCCCAGGGGTCCCGGGGCCACAGGGCCGTCACTGGGACCCCCCCAGATGGCACTGGGGGGGACACGGGGGGGTCAGGGACCCCAAAATATTCCCAAAATCCCCCCCAGGGACCCCAAAACCCCACCCTGGAACCTCAAACCCCACCCAGGGACCCCAAAACCCTCTGGTGTCACCCCAGGGGTCCCGGGGCCACAGGGCCGTCACTGGGACCCCCCAGATGGCACTGGGGGGGACACAGGGGGGGTCAGAGACCCCAAAAGAGCCCAAAAATACTCCAAAAAACCCACAGGGACCCCAAAAAACCCCCAGGGACCCCAAAACCCACCCAGGGACCCCCAAACTCCACCAGTGTCACCCAAACCTTGTCAGGGTCACCCGGGACCCCCCAAATGGCACTGAAGGGGACACGGGGGGGTCAGAGACCCCAAAATATTCCCAAAATCCCCCCCAGGGACCCCAAAACTCCCCCAGGAACCTCAAACCCCACCCAGGGACCCCAAAACCCTCTGGTGTCACCCCAGGGGTCCCGGGGCCACAGGGCTGTCACTGGGACCCCCTGGATGGCACTGGGGGCGACACGGGGGGGTCAGGGACCCCAAAAGAGCCCAAAAATACCCCAAAAACCACCCAGGGACCCCAAAACCCCACCCTGGAACCTCAAACCCCACCCAGGGACCCCCAAACTCCACCGGTGTCAACCAAACCCTGTCAGGGTCACCTGGGACCCCCCGGATGGCACTGGGGGGACACGGGGGGGTCAGGGACCCCAAAAATACCCCAAAAACACCCCCAGGGACCCCAAATCCACCCAGGAGCCTCAAAACCCACCCAGGGACCCCTGAACCCTCCCAGTGTCACCTCGGGGGTCCCGGGGCCACAGGGTCGTCACTGGGACCCCCCTGATGGCACTGGGGGGGACACGGGGGGGGTCAGAGACCCCAAAATAGCCCAAAAATACTCCAAAAACCCACCCAGGGACCCCAAAACCCTCCCAGTGTCACCCCAGGGGTCCCGGGGCCACAGGGCCGTCACTGGGACTCCCCTGATGGCACTGGGGGGGACACGGGGGGGTCAGGGACCCCAAAAGAGCCCAAAAATACCCCCAGGGACCCCAAATCCACCCAGGAACCTCAAAACCCACTCAGGGACCCCCAAACTCCACCGGTGTCACCCAAACCCTGTCAGGGTCACCTGGGACCCCCCGGATGGCACTGGGGGGGACACGGGGGGGTCAGAGACCCCAAAAAGAGCCCAAAAATACCCCAAAAACCCACCCAGGGACCCCAAAACTCCACTGGTGTCACCCAAACCCTCTCGGTGTCACCTGAGGGGTCCCCAAACCCTCTCAGGTGTCCCCAAAACCCCCCCAAACCCCCCCAGGTGTCCCCAAATCCCCCCAGGTGTGCCCAAACCCCCCCAAACCCCCCCAGGTGTCCCCAAACCCCCCCAGGTGACCCCAACCCCCCCCAAACCCCCCCAGGTCCCACCTGGAGTTGTCCCAGAACCTGATGACGTTGTTGGGGTGACTGGAGCTCTGGGTCCCCCCAAACCCCCCCAGGTGACCCCAAACCCCCCCAGGTGTCCCCAAACCCCCCCAAACCCCCCCAAACCCCCCCAGGTCTCACCTGGAGTTGTCCCAGAACCTGATGACGTTGTTGGGGTGACTGGAGCTCTGGGTCCCCCCAAACCCCCCCAGGTGTCCCCAGACCCCCCCAAACCCCCCCAGGTGTCCCCAAACCCCCCCAAACCCCCCCAGGTGTCCCCAAACCCCCCCAGGTGTCCCCAAACCCCCCCAGGTCCCACCTGGAGTTGTCGCAGAACTTGATGACGTTGTTGGGGTGACTGGACTCCTGGGTCCCCCCAAACCCCCCAGGTGTCCCCAAACCCCCCCAGGTGTCCCCAAACCCCCCCAAAGCCCCCCAAACCCCCCCAATGTCCCACCTGGAGTTGTCACAGAACTTGATGACGTTGTTGGGGTGACTGGAGCTCTGGGTCCCCCCAAACCCCCCCAGGTGTCCCCAAACCCCCCCAGGTGACCCCAAACCCCCCCAGGTGACCCCAATGTCCCACCTGGAGTTGTCCCAGAACCTGATGACGTTGTTGGGGTGACTGGAGCTCTGGGTCCCCCCAAACCCCCCCAGGTGACCCCAAACCCCCCCAAACCCCCCCAGGTGACCCCAAACCCCCCCAAACCCCCCCAGGTGTCCCCAAACCCCCCCAGGTGACCCCAAACCCCCCCAAACCCCCCCAGGTCCCACCTGGAGTTGTCGCAGAACCTGATGACGTTGTTGGGGTGACTGGAGCTCTGGGTCCCCCCAAACCCCCCCAGGTGTCCCCAGACCCCCCCAGGTCCCACCTGGAGTTGTCGCAGAACCTGATGACGTTGTTGGGGTGACTGGAGCTCTGGGTCCCCCCAAACCCCCCCAGGTGTCCCCAAACCCCCCCAGGTGACCCCAAACCCCCCCAGGTGACCCCAAACCCCCCCAAAGCCCCCCAATGTCCCACCTGGAGTTGTCGCAGAACCTGATGACGTTGTTGGGGTGACTGGAGCTCTGGGTCCCCCCAAACCCCCCCAGGTGTCCCCAAACCCCCCCCAGGTGTCCCCAAACCCCCCCAAACCCCCCCAGGTGACCCCAATGTCCCACCTGGAGTTGTCGCAGAACCTGATGACGTTGTTGGGGTGACTGGAGCTCTGGGTCCCCATGAGCTGCTGGAACAGGGACCCCCCCGGGGCCTCCCGGCCGTCGACCACCAGGCGGCCCTTGAAGAACCAGTGGCGGCTGTGCTCGCTGGGGACGGGGGTCATAGGGGTCATGGGGGTCACAGGGGTCAACTGGGGTCATCAGGGGTCACCAGGGGACAATTGAGGACAATTGGGGACAATGGGGACACAGGGACACTTGGAGAACCAGTGCTGGCTGTGCTCGCTGGGGACAGGGACAGAGGGGTCATAGGGGTCACAGGGGTCAACAGGGGTCAACTGGGGTCATCAGGGGTCAACAGGGGTCATCTGGGGTCATCAGGGGTCAACAGGGGACAATTGAGGACAATTGGGGACAATGGGGACACAGGGACACTTGGAGAACCAGTGGTGGCTGTGCTCGCTGGGGACGGGGACAGAGGGGTCATGGGGGTCAGCTGGGGTCATATGGGGCATCAGGGGTCATCAGGGGTCACCAGGGGTCATCAGGGGTCATCAGGGGTCACCAGGGGTCAATTGGAGACAATGGGGACACAGGGACCACCAGGTGACCCTTGGAGGACCAGTGCTGGCTGTGCTCGCTGGGGACAGGGACAGAGGGGTCAGCAGGGGTCAGCTGGGGTCATCAGGGGTCAGCTGGGGTCAACTGGGGTCACCAAGGGACAATGGGGACACAGAGACCACCAGGTGACCCTTGGAGAACCAGTGGTGGCTGTGCTCGCTGGGGACAGGGACAGAGGGGTCAGCAGGGGTCACAGGGGTCACCAGGGGTCATCTGGGGTCAACTGGGGTCATCTGGGGTCAATTGGAGACAATGGGGACACAGGGACACTTGAAGGACCAGTGGCGGCTGTGCTCGCTGGGGACAGGGGTCATAGGGGTCATAGGGGTCAGCTGGGGTCATCAGGGGTCATCTGGGGTCATGGGGACACTGTCACAGGGTCATGGGGACAATGGGGACACAGGGACACTTGGAGAACCAGTGGCGGCTGTGCTCGCTGGGGACAGGGACAGAGGGGTCAGCAGGGGTCACGGGGGTCATCAGGGGTCAGCTGGGGTCAGCTGGGGTCACCAGGGGTCATCAGGGGTCAACTGGGGTCACCAAGGGACAATGGGGACACAGGGACACTTGGAGGACGAGTGCTGGCTGTGCTCGCTGGGGACGGGGACAGAGGGGTCACCAGGGGTCACAGGGGTCATCTGGGGTCAACAGGGGTCATCTGGGGTCAATGGGGGTCATCAGGGGTCATGGGGGTCAACTGGGGTCAACTGGGGTCATCTGGGATCACCAAGGGTCATCAGGGGTCACCAGGGGACAATTGAGGACAATGGGGACACAGGGACAGGGGTCACAGGGGTCACGGGGGTCACAAGGACATCGAGGGGTCACAGGGGTCACAGGGACAATGACGGGGTCACAGGGGTCACAGGGGTCACAGGGACATTGAGGGGTCACAGGGGTCACAGAGACAATGACAGGGGTCACAGAGACAATGACAGGGGTCACAGGGGTCACAGGGGTCACAGGGGTCACAGGGGCCAGAGGGGGGTTTTCAGGGGTCTCAGGAGGGTTTTGGGGTTCCCAGGGGTGTTTTTGGGGGTTTTTGGGGTTCCCAGGGGTGATTTTTTTGGGTTTTTGGGGTTCCCAGGGGTGGTTTTGGGTTTTTTTGGGGTTCCCAGGTGTGTTTTTGGGTTCCCAGGTGTGTTTTTGGGGGTTTTTGGGGTTCCCAGGGGTGTTTTTGGGTTCCCAGGTGTGTTTTCTGGGGTTTTTGGGGATCCCAGGGGTGTTTTTTGGGGTTTTTGGGGTTCCCAGGTGGGTTTTTTGGGGTGTTTTGGGGTGTTTTGGCCCCACCTGTTGCTCTGGGCCAGGTCAAAGCCCTGCAGGGATGTGGGATTTGGGGGGGTTTTGGGTTCCCAGGTGTGTTTTGGGGTTCCCAGGTGTGGTTTTGGGGATCCCAGGTGTGGTTTTTTGGGTTTTTTGGGTTCCCAGGGGTGTTTTTTGGGTTCCCAGGTGTGTTTTTGGGGTTCCCAGGTGTGTTTTCGGGGGTTTTTGGGGTTCCCAGGGGTGTTTTTGGGGTCCCAATGTGTGTTTTTGGGGTTCCCAGATGTGTTTTCGGGGGTTTTTGGGGTTCCCAGGGTGTGTTTTTGGGGATTCCAGGTGTGTTTTTTGGTTTTTTTTGGGTTCCCAGGGGTGTTTTTGGGGGTTTTTGGGGTTCCCAGGTGTGTTTTTGGGGATCCCAGGTGTGTTTTTGGGGTTCCCAGGTGTGTTTTGGGGGGTTTTTAGAGATCCCAGGTGTGTTTTTGGGGGGTTTTTGGGTTCACAAGTGGGGTTTTTGGGGTTCCCAGGTGTGTTTTTGGGTGTTTTTGGGGTTCCCAGGTGTGTTTTTGGGGGTTTTTGGGGTTCCCAGGTGTGTTTTTGGGGTTCCCAGGGGTTTTTGGGGTTCCCAGGTGTGGGTTTGGGGGTTTTTGGGGTTCCCAGGGGTGTTTTTGGGTATCCCAGGGGTGGTTTTTGGGGTTTTTGGGGTTCCCAGGGGGGTTTTTGGGGTTCCCAGGGGTGTTTTTGGGGTTCCCAGGGGTGTTTTCTGGGGTTTTTGGGGATCCCAGGTGTGTTTTTGGGGATCCCAGGTGTGGTTTTGGGGGTGTTTTTGGGGTGTTTTGGCCCCACCTGTTGCTCTGGGCCAGGTCGAAGCCCTGCAGGGATGTGGGATTTGGGGGTTTTTGGGGATCCCAGGTGTGTTTTCTGGGGTTTTTGGGGATCCCAGGTGTGTTTTTGGGGTGTTTTTGGGGTGTTTTGGCCCCACCTGTTGCTCTGGGCCAGGTCGAAGCACTCGACCGACGTCGGGTTCCGGCCGATCCTGTGGAAGAGCCTCGTGTAGAACTCCAGGTCCCAGGGGTCAAAGGCCAGGCCTGGGGGGCACAGGGGGGGTCAGGGGGGGTCAGGGGGGCCCCCAAAAACCCCCCCCAAAATCAGGGAGACCCCCAGGGGCAAAGCTGGGGGGGGGGGAACAGTCAGAGACCCCCAAAACCCCCCCAAAATCAGGGAGACCCCCAGGGGTCAAAGGCCAGGCCTGGGGGGCACAGGGGGGGTCGGGGGGGTCAGGGGGACCCCCAAAAATCATGGAGACCCCCCAGGACCCCCCAAAAATCGGGGAGACCCCCAGGGGGCAAAGCTGAGGGGAAAAAGGGTCAGGGAGGGTCCCAGAGACCCCCAAAATCAGGGAGACCCCCCAGGGGTCAAAGGCCAGGCCTGGGGGGCACAGGGGGGGTCGGGGGGGGTCAGGGGGACCCCCAAAAACCCCCCCAAACCTCAGGGACACCCCCAGGACCCCCCAAAAATCAGGGAGACCCCCAGAGGCAAAGCTGGGGGGGGGAACAGTCAGAGACCCCCAAAACCCCCCTAAAATCAGGGAGACCCCCGGGGGTCAAAGGCCAGGCCTGGGGGGGGGGGGGGTGACATGGCTGGGGGGGTTTCAGAGGGACCCCAAATGTCCCCCCAGAGCCCCCCCAGGACCCCCAAAGTCCCCCCACAGCTCTCCTGGACCCTGTGGACCCCCCAGGAACCCCCCCCAGACCCTCCTGAGACCCCCCCCCCAAACCCTCTGGGACCCCCTCAGGACCCCCCAAACCCCCCAGGACCACCCCCCCTCGGACCCCCAAACCTCCTGAGACCCCCCAAACCCCCCCAGGACCCCCTCAGTGACCCCCCTAAAACCCCCCAGGCCCCCCCAGACCCCCATACCCAGTTCCTTGTCTGCCGTCTCCAGGACCCTCTCCCCCCCCCTGGGTTGGGGGTCTCGGGGGTCCCACAGCCCCCCCAGACCCTCAGGACCCCCCTGAGCCCCCCACCAGGACCCCCCCTAAACACCCCCAGAGCCCCCCAGGACCCCCCAAACCCCCCCAGACCCCCCCGGACCCCCCCTACCCAGCTCCTTGTCCGCCTTCTCCAGGGCCCCCCCGCCCCCACCCCCCAGGACGTCGATGGTGGTGACATGGGGGGGGTCCCGGGGGTCCCACAGCCCCCACAGCCCCTCAGGACCCCCCCTAAGACCCCCAGAGCCCCCCCTGAACCCCCCAGACCCCCCCGGACCCCCCTACCCAGCTCCTTGTCCGCCTTCTCCAGGACCCTCTCCCCCTCCCGGGTTGGGGGTCCCGGGGGTCCCACAGCCCCCCCAGCCCCTCAGGACCCCCCTAAGACCCCCAGACTCCCCCCAGGACCCCCCTACGACCCCCAGAGCCCCCCCAGACCCCCCCAGACCCCTACCCAGCTCCTTGTCAGCCTTTTCCAGGACCGTCTCCCCCCTCCCTGGGTTGGGGGTCCCGGGGGTCCCACAGCCCCCACAGCCCCTCAGGACCCCCCTAAAACCCCCAAATGCCCCCCAGACCCCCCTAAAATCCCCCAGACCCCCCGGGCCCCCTACCCAGCTCCTTGTCCACCTTTTCCAGGGCCCTCTCCCCCTCCCGGGTTGGGGGTCCCGGGGGTCCCACAGCCCCCCCAACCCCTCAGGACCCCCCTAAAACCCCCCAAATGCCCCCCAGACCCCCCTAAAACCCCCCCAAAACCCCCCCAGACCCCCTACCCAGCTCCTTGTCTGCCTTCTCCAGGGCCCCCCGGCCCCCCCCCAGGACGTCGATGGTGGTGACCGGGGCGGGGGTCCCCGGGGGTCTCGAAGCTCTCCAGGGGCTCAGGGTAGAGCTGCTCAGTCATGGGGTCCCTCAGGACCCTCCCCAGGCGCTCCCGGACCCCCGGCCCGGGGGGGGCCTCCAGCTGGAAAAGGGGAGGGGGGGGGCACAGGGTCAGTCCCTGAAAGGTGGGACCCCCCTCCCCAAAAAAAAGATGGGAGCCCCCCGAGTGACCCCCCCAAAAGGTGGGACCCCCCTGAGTGACCCCCCAAAGGTGGGACCCCCCCCAAAAAAAGATGGGAGCCCCCCAAGTGACCCCACAAAGGTGGGACCCCCCCAAGGGACCCTCTGAAAAGTGGGACCCCCCCCAAGTGAACCCCACAAAGGTGGGACCCCCCTGAGTGACCCCACAAAGGTGGGACCCCCTCCCAAAAAGATGGGACCCCCCCAAGTGACCCCCCCATAAGGTGGGACCCCCCCAAAGTCACCCCCTGACAGGTGGGACCCCCCAAAATCACCCCCTGAAAGGTGGGACCCCCCCAAGTGAACCCCAAAAGGTGGGACCCCCCCAAAGTCACCCCTCAAAGGTGGGACCCCCCTGAGTGACCCCAAAAAGTGGGACCCCCCCTGAGTGACCCCCCAAAAGGTGGACCCCCCCTGAGTGACCCCCCAAAAAGGTGGGACCCCCCTGAGTGACCCCCCAAAAGATGGGACCCCCCAAAGTCACCCCTGGTTGGTGGGACCCCCAGGGACGATCCCCCAAAAGGTGGGGACCCCCCCGAGTGACC
Source organism: Manacus candei (assembly GCF_025592945.1). Taxonomy (NCBI): domain Eukaryota; kingdom Metazoa; phylum Chordata; class Aves; order Passeriformes; family Pipridae; genus Manacus; species Manacus candei. The sequence goes on from NW_026138684.1 coordinate 18,992, forward strand.
CCCAAAAGGTGGGACCCCCAAAGTCACCCCCCAAAAGGGGAGACCCCCAAAGTCACCCCCTTGATAGTGGGGACCCCCAAGGACGATCCCCCAAAGGTGGGACCCCCCTTGAGTGACCCCTTGATGGTGGGACCCCCAAAGTCACCCCCTGACAGGTGGGACCCCCCCCCCAGTCACCCTGTTGATGGTGGGACCCCCCAAAGTCACCCCCCCAAAAGGTGGGACCCCCCAAAATCACCCCCTGACAGGTGGGACCCCCCAGGGACGATCCCCCAAAAGGTGGGACCCCCCCGAGTGAACCCCTGAAAGGTGGGACCCCCAAAGTCACCCCACAGAAGGCGAGACCCCCCCCCAAGTCACCCCAATAGGTGGGGACCCCCCAAATCACACACCCCTGTGCCCCCAAACCCCCCCCTTGTGCCCCCCAACTGCCACCCCCGTGCCCCCAAAGCCCCCCCTGTGCCCCCAAACCCCCCCCGTGCCCCCCAAACCCCCCGGTGCCCCCTCCGTGCCCCCCCTGAGTCCCCCAAACCCCCCCCATGCCCCCAAACCCCCCCCCGGTGCCCTCAAAGCCCCCCCAAACCCCACTTTGTGCCCCCCAAACCCACTCCTGGGCCCCCAAACCCACCCTTTGTGCCCCCAAACCCCCCCCCGGTGCTCCCCCCGTGCCCCCCAAACCCCCCCCGTGCCCCCCCTGTGCCCCCCCATGTCCCCAAAGCCCCCCTTGAGGCCCCTCAAAGCCCCCCAAACCCCGCTTTGTGCCCCCCAAACCCTCCTCTGTGCCCCCCAAACCCACCCTTTGTGCCCCCAAACCCCCCCCCGGTGCCCCCCCCGTGCCCCCCAAAGCCCCCCTGTGTCCCCCCCGTGCCCCCCCCATGTCCCCAAAGCCCCTCTTAAGCCCCTCAAAGCCCCCCAAGACCCTCCTCTGTGCCCCCAACACCCCCAAACCCCCCCCCGGTGCCCCCCCCGTGCCCCCAAAACCCCCCTTGTGCCCCCAACTGCCCCCTCGTGTGCCCCCAAACCCCCCCGTGCCCCCCCGTGCCCCCCAAACCCACCCTTTGTGCCCCCAAACCCCCCCCAACCCCCTCCCGTGCCCCCCCGGTGCCCCCCAAACCTGCAGGAGAGCCTCCGGGAGCGTTCGAGGCGCCGGACGCGGCTCAGCCCCGCGGCGTGACAGAGGGACACGGCGTTGGTGGAGAGGGGGGTGCAGACCCCCAACCTAAAATAACCCCCCAGACCCACATCAGCACCCCCAGACCCACATCAGCACCCCCGGACCCCCCAAGACCCCCCCTGGACCCCCAACCTAAAATAACCCCCCCAAACCCCCCCGTGACAGAGGGACACGGCGTTGGTGGACAGGGGGGTGCAGACCCCCAGCCTGGGGAGACCCCCCCAGACCCACATCAGCACCCCCAGACCCACATCAGCACCCACAGACCCCCCAGAGACCCCCCCTGGGACCCCCAACCTAAAATAACCCCCCCAGGACCCCCCAGACCCACATCAGAACCCACAGATCCCCCCCGGGACCACCAACCTAAAATAACCCCCCCAAACCCCCCAAACCCCCCGGGATCCCCCCAAAGCCCCCCCTGTGACAGAGGGACACGGCGTTGGTGCTCAGGGGGGTGCAGACCCCCAACCTAAAATAACCCCCACAGACCCACATCAGCACCCCCAGACCCACATCAGCACCCACAGACCCCCCCTGGGACCCCCAACACCCACAGACCCCGTGGGATCCCCCAAATCCCCCCGTGACAGAGGGACACGGCGTTGGTGGAGAGAGGGGTGCAGACCCCCAGCCTGGGGAGACACCCCCAGACCCACATCAGCACCCCCAGACCCACATCAGCACCCCCAGACCCCCAGAGACCCCCCTGGGACCCCCAAACCCCCCGGGATCCCCCCAAATCCCCCCCGGGACAGAGGGACACGGCGTTGGTGGATAGGGGGGTGCAGACCCCCGACCTAAAATAACCCCCCAGACCCACATCAGCACACCCCCAGACCCACATCAGCACCCCAGACCCACATCAGAACCCCCAGACCCACATCAGCACCCCAGACCCACAACAGCACCCAGAGACCCCCCCCGGGACCCCCAAAGCCCCCAAAATCACCCCTGGGACCCCCAAACCCCCCAACCACCCCCCTGGGACCCCCCTAACCCCCCCTGGGACCCCCAAACCCACCCCTGGGACCCCCCCAGGACCCCCATAACCCACCCTGGGACCCCCAAAGCCCCATAACCACCCCTGGGACCCCCAAACCCACCATAGGATCCCCCCAGGACCCCCCTAACCCCCCCTGGGACCCCCAAAGCCCCCCAGAATCACCCCTGGGACCCCCATAACCCACAACAGGACCCCCCCCAGATCCCCAAAATCACCCCTGGGACCCCCATAACCCATGACAGCCCCCCTGGGACCCCCAGAACTACCCCTGGGACCCCCCCAGGATCCCCATAACCCACCCTCGGACCCCCATAACTCCCCATGGGACCCCCAGAACTACCTTGGGACCCCCAAAATCACCCCTGGGACCCCCCAGGACCCCCCTAACCCCCCTGGGACCCCAAAGCCCCCCAGACCCCCCCAGGTACCTGGGCCCGATCTCGAGCATGGACGTGGGGCCCGCGGGGGCTCAGGAAGGATTTGGGGCCACGTCGTCGCCCCCCCCAGGGGGGGACCCCAAGATCCAGCGCAGCACCCGCCACTCCTCCGGGCCAGGGGGGGCCTCCCCTGCGGACCCCCAGCGTTGGGGCACCCCCAGAGACCCCCCCTGAGACCCCCCAAAGACCCCCCAGACACCCCCCGGGACCCCCAAACTGACCCCAAAACAGGGGACCCCCCCAAATCCCGCAGACCTTGGGACCCCCCAAACACCCCCCGGGACCCCCCAACTCCCCCCCGACCTTGGGACCCCCCCAAAGACCCCCCAGAGACCCCCCGGGACCCCCAAACTGACCCCAAAACAGGGGAGCCCCCCCAAATCCCCCAGACCTTGGGACCCCCCCAAACACCCCCCAAAGACCCCCGGGACCCCCAAACTGACCCCAAAACAGGGGGACTCCCCCCAAATCCCCCAGACCTTGGGACCCCCCCAAACACCCTCGGGACCCCCAAACACTCCCCAAACATTGGGACCCCCCCCAGATGCCCCCCAAAAAACTGGGACCCCCCAAAGACCCCCCGGGACCCCCAAAATCCCCCCCCAACCCCCCTGACCTCCCCACCCAGGAACATCCAGGGGACCCCCCAGACCCCAACCCAGCCCCCCCTCCTGAGACCCCCCCAAACCTCCCCGAATCCCCCAGACCCCCCAACCCCCCCCACGACCCCAGACCCCCCAGACGCCCCCAGGACCCCCCCAGGACCCCCAAATCGTCCCCAAATCCCCCCCAACCTCCCTGACCTCCCCACCCAGGTACATCGAGGAGACCCCAGACCCCAACCCAGCCCCCCCTCCTGAGACCCCCAAACCCCCCCGAATCCCCCAGACCCCCCCAAGCCCCCAGACCCCCCCAGACCCCCCCAGACCCCCCAGGACCCCCCAAGCCCCCCCATACCTGCCCAGCCCCAGGTAGTAGCAGAGCTCCCAGGAGACCCCCCAGACCCAACCCAGCCCCCCCTCCCCGGGACCCCCAAACCCCCCTGGACCCCCAAACACCCCAGACCCCCCCAGACCCTCTGAGACCCCCCCGGACCCCCAAACACCCCCCAGGACCCCCAAAATCCCCCCAAACCCTCCCCAGACCCCCCTGACCTCCCCACCCAGGTACATCCAGGGACCCCCCCGACCCCAACCCCAGCCCCCCCTTCTGAGACCCCCCAAACCCCCCCGAATCCCCCAGACCCCCCCACACCCCCAGACCCCCCCAGACCCCCCCAGGACCCCCCCAGGACCCCCAAATCGTCCCCAAATCCCCCCCAACCTCCCTGACCTCCCCACCCAGGTACATCCAGGAGACCCCCAGACCCCAACCCAGCCCCCCCTCCTGAGACCCCCCAAACCCCCCCGAATCCCCCAGACCCCCCCAGACCCCCAGACCCCCCCAGGACCCCCAAACACCCCCCAGGACCCCCAAAATCCCCCCAAATCCTCCCAGACCCCCCTGACCTGCCTATCCAGGGACCCCCCCAACCCCAACCCAGCCCCCCCTTCTGAGACCCCCCAAACCCCCCCGAATCCCCCAGACCCCCCAAGCCCCCCATACCTGCCCACCCCAGGTAGTAGCAGAGCTCCCAGGAGACCCCCAAGACCCGAACCCAGCCCCCCCTCCTGAGACCCCCAAACCCCCTCGAATCCCCCAGACCCCCCCAAGCCCCCAGACCCCCCCCCCAGACCCCCCCAGGACCCCCAAAGACCCCCAAAGACCCCCCAGGGCCCCCAAAATCCCCCCAAACCCCCCTGACCTGCCTATCCAGGGACCCCCCGACCCCAACCCAGCCCCCCCTCCTGAGACCCCCAAACCCCCCTGAATCCCCAGACCCTCCCAAGCCCCCAGACCCCCCCCAGACCCCCCCAGGACCCCCAAACACCCCCCAGGACCGCCAAATCCCCCAAATCCCCCCCAGACCCCCCTCACCTGCCCAACCAGGTACATCCAGGGGACCCCCCAGACCCCAACCCACCCCCCCCTCCTGAGACCCCCCAAACCCCCCCGAATCCCCCAGACCCCCCCAAGCCCCCAGACCCCCCCAGGACCCCCCAGGACCCCCCAGGACCCCCAAATCCCCCCAAAACCCCCCAAATTCCTCTCAGACCCCCTGACCTCCCCACCCAGGTACATCCAGGGGACCCCCCCCAGACCCCAACCCAGCCCCCCCCTCCTGAGACCCCCCAAACCCCCCCGAATCCCCCAGACCCCCCCAGACCCCCCCACAACCCCAGACCCCCCCAAGACCCCCAAACCCCCCCCAGGACCCCCAAAATCCCCCCAAATCCTCCCCAGACCCCCCTCACCTGCCCACCAGGAGACCCCAGACCCCAACCCAGCCCCCCCTCCCGGGACCCCCAAACCCCCCCGAATCCCCCAGACCCCCCCAAGCCCCCAGACCCCCCCAGACCCCCCCAGGACCCCCAAACACCCCCCAAACACCCCCCAGGACCCCCAAATCCCCCAAATCCCCCCCCAAACCTCCCTGACCTCCCCACCCAGGTACACCCAGGGGACCCCCCAGACCCCAACCCAGCCCCCCCTCCTGAGACCCCCAAACCCCCCCGAATCCCCCAGACCCCCACACACCCCCCAGACCCCCCCAGGACCCCCAAAGACCCCCCAAAGACCCCCCAGGGCCCCCAAAATCCCCCCCAAACCCCCCTGACCTGCCTATCCAGGGACCCCCCGACCCCAACCCAGCCCCCCTCCTGAGACCCCCAAACCCCCCCGAATCCCCAGACCCCCCCAAGCCCCCAGACCCCCCCAGACCCCCCCAGGATCCCCCAAACCCCCCCTGGACCCCCGTACCTGCCCACCCCAGGTAGTAGCAGAGCTCCCAGGAGACCCCCCAGACCCCAACCCAGCCCCCCTCCTGAGACCCCCCAAACCCCCCGAATCCCCCAGACCCCCCCACACCTCCAGACCCCCCCAGGACCCCCAAAATCCCCCCCAACCCCCCTGACCTCCCCATCCAGGTACATCCAGGGGACCCCCCAGACCCCAACCCAGCCCCCCCTCCTGAGACCCCCAAACCCCCCCGAATCCCCCAGACCCCCCCAAGCCCCCAGACCCCCCAGACCCCCCCAGACCCCCCCAGGACCCCCCAAGCCCCCCGTACCTGCCCAGCCCAGGTAGTAGCAGAGCTCCCAGAAGACCCCCGTGACTTTGGGCTCGGCCGCCTTCGCCGCCTTGAGGGGGGACCCCAACCCCGAGGGCACCCCCAGGTCGGGGACCCCCCCCTCGGGACCCCCCCCCAGCGCCGCGGGGGGGTCGGGCCGGACGTACAGACGGAGCAGCTGCATCTGGGGGGGGGGGGGAAAGGGGGGTTGGAGGGGGGGGAGACCCCCGAAAAGTAACCCAGGAGCCCCCGAAAGTCCCTGAAAACATCCCCAGGACCCCCCAAAACACCCCCGGGACCCCCAAAAACTCCCTCAAAACACTCCCGGGACCCCCAAAAACACCCCCGGGACCCCCCAAACCTTCAGAGTCACCCCCAGGACCCCAAAACACCCCCAGGACCCCCAAAAACTCCCTCAAAACACTCCCGGGACCCCCAAAAACACCCCCAGAACCCCCCAAAACACCCCCGGGACCCCCCAAAACTCCCTCAAAACACTCCCAGGACCCCCAAAACACCCCAGGACCCCCGGGGAACCCCCAAAACACCCTCAGGACCTCCCAAAATGTCCCCAGGACCCCCCAAACCTTCAGAGTCACCCCGGGGACCCCCCAAACCCCCCAGAGACGCCCCCAAAACCTCTCAGAGACCCCCCAACCCCCCGCGGGACCCCCAAAATCTTCAGAGTCACCCCCGGGGACCCCCAAAAAACCCACCCAGAGACCACCCAGACAACCCCCAAGACCCCCCCAAAACCTCAGGGGACCCCCAGAGACCCCCCGAAACCCCCCCCTGGGACCCCCAAAACCTTCAGAGTCACCCCCGGGGACCCCCAAAAACCCCCCCAGAGACCCCCAAAAACCCCCCAGAGACCCCCCCAACAA
>NW_026138685.1:0-15392 GCF_025592945.1 Manacus candei
ATACATGGGAAAGCAGTTGTTTGCCTCAGTTAATGGAATCCAAAAATCTAAAGGAAAGAGAAGCTGCTGCTTTTAAATCAGGTATGTGTGTATGCATTTACATGTGCATACATTTTTTTGAAATGTTACACTATAATGATAAATTCCTATAAATGCAGTGAAACTACTTCATTTAAATCTACAGCATTTATTGGATTTCCACAAATGGATTAAGCTGGGGTTTTTTTCATGACTGCACAATGGATGTACTATGCAATTTTAATTAGTTATTGATATTCAGAATTGTAAAGTAATTCTAACCTCCATCAAAAAAGTCTTAAATGTGCATGCATTTATAGCAACTCACATAAACTACAAAATTGTATAAAACTAGAGATAAGATACATAATTTGTGTGTGTAAAATACAAGGTAAACAATCTGATAATAAATATTCTGAGGTGTGGCAATTCAATATAGTAAACAGTATTAGTAACTATTTTAAGTTACATGCAATGTACAGATTTTGAGATGCATTTTTCTGAAACAGCACAGATAATTTCCAATTATCAATAAGAATATGTATAATACATTGTAGAGGTAGCTATATTACATTGTAAAGATTGTTGCACTGTACTATGGTAGCATCTTTGAAGTAAAATAAATTTTCTTTAGTAATCTAAAGCAAAAATTACTGCATTAACTTACTGAAGACATTTGGGAACTTAGTTTGAGGCTCTGTAGGCAGTTGATCCTAAGAATTCACAATTCCTGTATCGTGGGGATACAGTGACCGAGAAACAGCTTTATATTAGTCAGCCAGTCAGGGTTCCCAGGACAGTCACTGAATTAGTTTTCTGCCCTTCTGAGCAAAGGTTGTGAATGGTCTGTTCTACTACATTTTCCTTTCTGACAGATTTTCACTCTGAGTCTTCCAGCAGAGAGAACTGGGCCCTTACAGCTATGTGTGTGTATATTAAAAGATGAGGCTTGATACATCCTGTACCCATGAATTTCTTCCCTTTCTGACTGAAAGCCTTAATAGCCTTAGTGTAAACTAAAGATAAATTAATGTGTTTCATGAAAACTTTTCTCATGAAATACTGAATTTAATAGAATTTAATAAACCCCTTAACATAAGTTTGCAGTGTGTACATATAGACCTGTTTCCAAGGTGGGGAGGAATCCCTTATACCCTGTTTTCTTTCAGGTTCTATGGGATTTGGTATCAGTTGGCAAGAATTGCAGAGATGGATAAGTGTGAATTCTCTATTGGTAGATTACTGTAGATCAGTACTCTGTCTGCTAGATTGTCTTGGATTAACAGGATAAAGTGGTGGCTGTGGGTTTCTGGGATGAACAAAGCAAGTGTTTATTTTAAAGCAACTCAGTTAGGGGAAAAAGCATTTCTTAAATTACCATAAGTTTTTTTGTTGCTAAAAAATTTTCAGTAGACACTTTGTTGTATTTCTATCAGTCAGCTAAAAATTACTGCCACGGGTGGGTATGTCTTCATTTAACTTAGTAAGCAAAGGCATCTTTTCTAATTAAGTGTTCGAGTATTTGTCTTAACTTGCCTTTAGTTTGTAGTGGGAAGAGGTTGTCTGAAGTAGGTGTAAAAAAAATACTGAACACTGCTGAAAACTTGATGTGGAATGTAACAATGATAATTGCATCTCAGTTCCTGTACATCTGTGGTTAGATAACAGTGCTAGGATCATTTATTACTTTCTTAGGAACAGAGCCCTGAGCTCAAGGGGCCACCTTTCACAGTAAAGAGTTTGATTTAATTTCCAATTCCATTTAATCTTTGTTACAGTTGGGGCTGCCAACAAAGATGCCTGTTGTAATGGGATGTATCCACTAGGAAAAATTGACAGATGGTAACAAAATCTTGTACCAATAATCCAGGCTGTGTTTGAACTCATGACCTATATGTGAAGGGCTCAGTATCCCGTTACAAATCCCTTGAGCTGTCAACTCATCTGTGTCTAATTTTCAAAAAGACTCTGTGTCACACCTATTTCTTCTTTCAGTGCTTTACAGAAGTTAGGTTCCTTGTACCCTTTCTATCTGTTAACATCATTCTGATATTTTTTCCATGTTTTGGTTTGCTTGGATATTCTCTTTTTCAATTTCCAAGCCTGTCTTTTCTGTACTACCTTGTATTTCATTATCCATTTAAAGGGGGATAGTTTGGAATTTAATAAAATTGTTCAATACAATGAATTAATGCAAACATTTGTTTTAATGAATGTGACCCTATTTCATGTGACAAATTCAGGAAATTCCTCAGATTTTAAGTGAGGTTTTAACAAGGGAGGAAGGATAAAATTTGCGTAGAGATCTTGAGTTGTTCTTGTAAGAACTCATACAGTTAATAAGTGCATTGTTTGATATTTTCCTTAATCTGATCATAAAACCTTTCTGCTCTTTGCTATGAACAAAAAATGCAAACAAGTGTTTTCTAGAGGTATTAATTTGTTCTTTGAGGTTATTACTATTACTGTAACAGTAGTCCTATTATAACATAGTCGTAACTTAGTTTTTATTCAAGTATGGAATAAAAGGCAGTTTCTGTCATAGCTAGTTTACTTTTTTATTCTAATTCTTAACATCCCTTTCTCTCTTCATAAGCCTAGAATGGAGTTTGGCTTTGAGCTTCTTGTAATGGCTAATATCTAGTGATTTTATTGACAACTTGGGCTAACCATCTACTCCTTCATCAGCAGATCATGTCAGAAGTAGATGAATTCACAAGCTATGCAAAATTCCTCATGTTTCTCTCTGAAATTTTAGATAAGAAAAAATAATTTTCATATGTATTGTAAATGGGAATACAGAAATAAGCTGAAACAAATTGCATTTTTAATATGTAAACTAACTTATGTATCCAAAAAGCAGCATTTTTTACGCTATACTTTATGGGACATTAAATAATGGATATTTCATTTAGCATTAACCAAAGGAGCTAGTGACCTGCAAATTTAATATTTATTAAATTAGCATTATTTCAGCTTCTTTAAAGGAAAATCAGATATCTCCCTGTGCAACAGATACACCAGAATCAAAATAGTTTTCTGTAATTAAGTGCATTTGTCTGAATTCCAGACCTTCATGAGAAGCACTCACATAAAATATCCTTTAGAAGAAAAGGGGCTGTTCAGAAAGATATTTACATACATATAGGGAGTAACTCTTGTCAGAAGGGCAGTGAGTCATGTGCTTTGCCTGCAAGAATGTTTGCAGATACTTTTTTTTTCTTCTGAATCAGGAGTCAGAGACTACTAATAAATGTTATTCTGACTTGTGCATAAAATACCTACCCTTTATGGGAGTGCATTTTGAAGCATTAGGTTACAATGTTATCAAATCACAGTATACTCTTTCCCCCCTGGGCTGATGCTTTGAATCATTTAAAAACTCTGAAACTGTTTTTCCTATTGCACTTAGGTACTGAAACTTGTCCTGGCATTGGACCAAAGAAAGAAGATAAACAGCTGAGCACTGTTTCCCCAGATGAAAACAAAACTGAGAGACAGATAGAGGCAGGAAGTCTTTGGGTAGCTGCAGGAAAGGACCACATGGAGGAGCAGCACTGCAGTGCTGAATCAACATTAGAGCCACACACCCAGTCCACAGGGACAGTGGGCAGGCCTTCTTCGGGCTGTTTATCATCTGGGGATGCCGGTAAAGATAACAATTTGCAGCTGAGAGAAAGACAGCTCTCAAAGGATGCAGAAAAAACAGAAGGGACTGGGGAGCCTGGAGTGAAACTCCCTCTTGAGCCAATGGTAGATGCTTCAGTTTTAACAGATGGTGACTATATGCCTACTGATTTGGTTCCTTCTGATAAAGATGTGCAAGCTGATAGAAATCTGCTCAGATCAAAACATGCTGCTGGCTCTTCAGAAATTGCTAGTGCCCAGCTTGAAAATAATGATTTAAAGCAGCAACAGATACAGCCTGATGACGATGATGAAAAGTCTTCACGGGACAGAACTGCATCAGATGTATGCTCTGGGTGCCATAAAGTGTCTGAGCATGAGAGTACTGCCCATTCACAGGTGTGCAAGGAAATACAGAGAGCAGCAGGACAGGAGGAGAAGGTAAATAATGAAGAACAAGAAGATTTATTTCTCAGATTTTTAAATGGTAACATAATAGACACTGAGGAATCAATCTTAGAAAACCAAGAGGACTCAGACACTGTTCCAGATATTTCACCCGAACGAGCATCTTATAACTCACTGGAAACTTTATCACTAGATGACAGCTTTTCTTCTCTTGATGAACTTGCAAGAAGGATAGAGATTGCTGAGGTAAAGATTATGAATTCTATAAAATCTTTCATGTTTGTCTCAAAATATTTTTGATATTTCCAACTTCAAAATGTGTTAAATATTCCTTAATATATCACTTTCAAATCTGAAATCTATACATATTTAATTGTTCTGAGTTATTCAGAGAAAAAAGTTTGGTTTTGCCTGTTTGTCTCCTTCTTGAGCAGCACCACACAGTGTTTCTAAAAATTAGATTGATTTTTACATATGAGTATGAACAGCTGGTGTTTTTTAACTTTTTTATTCTGACAGAGACTGTTAGGAGGTGTTCTCATAATTCCTGTTAAATCAAGTTTCATGTCAGAGATGTACATAATGCCTATGATGTAATGTGATTCATTTCTATTCAAAAAACAAAATTTTCTTTTTTATGCCTATTCTGTAGAGGTGAGAACTACATATGTATAAATTCTTTATATGGGCTTCTAATTTTGCCAAGTTTAGATAGCTTTGTTGTTCAACCAAAGCTAAGAAAGCTTCTGATCCTGAACCCACCTTTCTGAAGCACTGCTGATAGGCCATGACAAGAGTGAGTGCTTCACAAGCTAGGTTGCTCTTCTGAAAATAGAGAAGATTTATTGCTTTGGGACTTTTTTGGAAAGTGCATGACGGCATCTTTGCTTTATTTCTTTTCTGATTTTGCATCCATGGGACCTTAAGAGCAATTTAAAAATAGTCACAATAGGATTAATTTACAATTTATCTATGTGATATAGAACAGTACACCTCTGTTAAAATGTTGAACTTTCAGTGAGCTCAAAAGAAATCTAATGCTGAGGGATGATGTTTAAATTACTCTTCTGTTATACATGTATATGGGCTTAGCAAAAGACTTATTAATTGTCTCTGTGACCAGTGATGATGCTTTGCTGGGAATCTAGTTTCATTTCTAGTTTGCTCCTCTGATGCTGGGACTGCCAGTACTCTGATGGCAGAGTTGAGTCTCTGCAGAGGAAAAAGTACCTCGAGTTTTTCTGGCCATATAAGGCTTAATGTTGGCTGCACTGGTGGGAGTCCATTTGAATCATTCTTAACAAAAAGCCTGAGTTGTGTGTGAGGCAATGGGTTTAAATTGGAAAAGAGAAGAAAGATTAACTTCAATAACAGTTAAAGTTTGTAATATGCAGCACCTGGGGTTGTTCTGCAATACATGAAATTTTTAGATGCAGCAGGGTGAGTTAAGGACAGCACACCAGCTTGTACTGTTTCATTATACTCTTATATTTTGTTTTTCCAATTAATCTTACCACCCATCACTAGCCTTGGGGTTTCATTTCAGAAGTGGTGAGCACCTACAGCTTTCCTGGGAGACACATTAAAAGAGTTTGCCACCCCTGAGAAAGCAGCATTGTTAACTTGTGTTCGTTGATTTTGTTTTAGTGCTAAAATAAGATCACACTGATGTTTTGACAAGCAGACTGATCTTTGTAACCAGCTGTAAGACTTCTTCCTTTCTTGTCCTTTTGAAGCCATTGAAATTGCATTGTTCAGACTATGGCAACCTAAGAAGATAACTGTTTTCATACAGTAACTGTTAATGAAATATTTAGAAAATGCATTGGTAGCCTCATGAATGAAATGAGTCACATGAAATGTACCAATGTGGCAGTAAAAAAGAAAAAAAAAATCAATTTGACTGTGATAAAACTTGTCATGGAGTGAATATTTACAAACCTGCCACAAACAAATTAGAATGGAAGGCAGAAGTAAAGATAATTTTGAAACAACCTAGATACAAAAATGATATGGTAGAACAAAATTTCATTAATGTTCTTCAATGGACGTGTAATACTAATTTATTGATAATGGGAAAGGTAAATACTTGTGCATGTATTTACAGTTAGGAAGTCTTGTTTGACCTCATATTGAGATCCAAGAATCATCTCCTCTAGTTTTCTAATTTAGATAGTTTGTCACTTGCTTTTAGTCTGTCATTTACAATAACTCATTCCAAGAGTGAAAATCCACCAAATTCTGACTCTGACTTTAAATAACTGCAAAAGTCAAATAGTACTTTGCATATTGTACAGTCCCTTATACTGCGTATTTCATCACTAATACAAACCATGTAAAACAACGTGCAAATGATGGAAAATCACTGTCATTTTATAGAAACAAGATTCATACAGCTTACAAGGAGCTTTGAAGCACAGTCAGCAGTTGACAGCAACAGATATCAGAAGTGTATAGCCTCTTCTTAGATATCTTTGCTATCATTTCTATGAGCGTGAAATGACACAGCAACAGTGAAACAAATTGTGACCTTAATAATGTAAGTTTCATTTTGCTGTATAAAGTAAAAATTTATAACACAAACTTTTTATGTGAGTGACAATTAGGGAAATGAGTAAAATCCTACTGCTTTTTCTGATTAGAAAATTATAATTTGAAATTTATTTTCATGAAGCAAAGATAAAGAAATTGTCAACCACAACATACAACTTTTGGTTGGCACTGTTTATACACCAAGAAATGAAGTCTCCACCTGTCTGTACTAGGTTTGGAGAAAATGTTTTGGATTCCCTGTTCTCTTTTATAGCTTGAGTCCTGTAGTTTTGAGTTTGCAAGAACTACACTTCTGCTTGAAATGCTTACATGGTATCTGAGCTATTTGTTGCTGTGTAAAGGAGCCCTGGTACTTTCATGGCAAGTATATCAGCCGAAAGAATAGTTAAAATCTGTTACTGTGGTATGAATACTGAATCTGCTAAGTTAGCTCCTTTTCAACTCAAATTATTCATGTATTAAATTTATTTTGTTAGCAAAAGGGTTTGTCTGCTGGTTTTATTGTAACCCAGGATAGTCTTGGTTTTTGTCAGTTTGTCATACGGTTGTGGATTACTGCTTTAAAAAATCTGCTTTTGCTAGTAATGAAACTGTAGTCCTTTGCCAAGTAGCTGAAAAAGGAATACAGTCCACAGGAGAATACACAAACAAAACAGCTTCTTGAGTAGTTCTCTGCATTCAGACCAAAATACTTTATACAGTGAACTTTTTTTTCTAGTTCCCAGTTTGCAGTGCTTCCCTTTTGGGGTTTTTATTTGTATCTATATGGTACAAATAATTCTAATAGTGAGGTGCAATCTGTTTTCTCTAAGAGCTTGAAGCACAAGGCCTTACTAGTTTTGTCCAGTATGTTTATAAATATATAAATGTATACATCATATTTTTTGAAAATATGTACAGTGTAAGAAGCTTTTTAATATTTTATTAGCAAATGCTGTTTTAAACAGAGAAGAGACAGGTAGTTTAAAGAAAGCTTATTTTTTCTAATTTTGCAACCTGGTTATTAAACTTTGTCCAAAAAGTGTAAAACTTTTCATTGAAGCAGAATTACTTTCTGTTAATGGTGGTAAAAAGCAAAAAGCTAAAATATTTAAAAGAGTTTCAATAAACCAACAGTCATTGCTGCTTTCCTTTTTACTGTTGGTCAAAATGCCACCACACACCCATATGCCATTTTCAGTTTCTGTACAGTAATTATAAAAGTCAGAAGATTTTGTGAAGGCCAGCAGAGCTGAGAGAGTAAGCTCAGTTACACAGATGCTCCAAGACCATCTTTTGTTAATTATCTAGCTTAGAATTAAGAACATATCTTATGTTTCAATAGGTCCTTTATGCAGTTCTTTCATGTAAGAGATGTTTTCAGTGCAGTCTTGTGCAAGCCTACAAGTTCAAGTCAAGAAGAAGCTTGATTTGTGGTCAACTGTATTAACCACAGTTCCCTTGTTAACTTCAATTTACATAATATACTCTGTCTTTTTAAATTCCTCCTGCCTCCTAAAGACTGGGATTTAAAACTTCGTCTTGTGTGGCAGCTAAGTCCCTCTCTTTGGATGTTTAATTAATGGGAGATGGATCTAATATAATCACTTTGTATATTGCAGAACAAAACAAAAAAACCTTAATTACATGACTCATGAAATTCAAAGGCAGATGAAGTATATTTATGGCATGAAGCTGAGTCAGAGGAGGTTTGGGTTAGATATGAGGAAAAAGTGCTTCACCCAGAGGGTGGTTGGGCACTGGAACAGGCTCCCCAGGGAAGTGGCCACAGCACCAACCCTGACAGAGTACAAGAAGCGTTTGGACAATGCTCTCAGTCACATGGTGAGACTCTTGGGGATGGTCCTGTGCAAGGCCAAGAGCTGGAATTTGATGATCCTTGTGGGTACCTTCCAACTCAGAATATTCTATGATTGTATTCTAGGTGTGAAGTACATATCATGTAAAGGGGCCATTTTTCAAAATACAGCCTATGGTTTTTGCTGGGGTAGGAGAGTAACACTAACCATGCTCTGTTTATTGCAAAATCAAAAGCACTTGCTCTCCTTTTCTGAGCAAAAGAAAATGTTCAGAATAGAGGAACCTGTGCTGTGTCAATTAGTTCTTTATACATTTAAAGTAAATCCTGAAACATAGCCATGTAGGCTGACAGGAAAAGTAAATGAACCTCATTGTAGCAAGACTTTCCTCCACAAGCCTTTTATGTAACTGTAATCACTGAAACACATTTCCACATAATCCTGTCAAGGATAGTCCTCTGGTTTTAAGCTTGGAGAAGACCGAGTTTGTGACACAGTAATTCAGACACTACCATGAGCCAACAGACAAAATGAAGTGCCTCAGTTTGAAATGACGACTAGACCGCCACGTCTAGTCTTAGGGCAGACTGGTATGAATGCCCTGCTGTCCCTGGGTGACATTCCCACCTAGTGCAGTCCGAGCCACTTGGGAACAAGCGTGCCAGGCGACAGCTAGCCTGCTGTGTGGGTGGTGTGGGAGGAGCCATTGATCCTCTTTATGAAAGTAATGATGTAAGCAGAAGCTTAAAATAATCTACTCTTCTAAAGGACATCATTTCATCTCCACCCTCCCAAATAAATAAGTCAAATTAAAGCACTCTTACATGATCCCCCTTCATTGTCACAACAAGGAAGTTTGAGTGTTACTTTTCCTGCTGGCCTCTTAAATTTTTGTAGTGGGTCTGCAAGGCTAATTTGACATTGCCAGTTGAAACCTCAGCTCAGTGTGCTTATCTGTTGTGATGAGACTCTTGCAGATCATTATTTTTGGTTTATTTGTGCCAAATACTGGTCCTCTGTATGTTGACTGACTTTATTTCCGCCACCTCCACACTTTCGCTAAATATTCATTAAATAATCCATTCAAGCTCTTGAGAAGATAATCAAAAAGGAAAGTGGGTATCAAAAGTGGTAGTGTGGCAGAGATCAATTTTATCCTCTCAGTTGGAATTTTGGGAGAAATTATTAGACATGTAGGCATACACCCACAGTATCCAGCTCTGTAAGTTGTGCAGGGTAACCTCATTTGTCGGTTTGAGGGCTACAAAGTACTGCCAGACTACAGACTTGAATGTGTAATTGCCGAATTTTTCAGTTAAAATGTTGCAAATGCCAAAGTTGGTGCCTGTTGGATTGTGCTCTGCCTCTTGCTGTGTTCAGTCCACCATCTCTCTTACTACAGCAGGCATCAATGCATTATATAAGCTCATAGCATGAAGCATGTTTAAGGGCATAAGTTATGAAGTCACTTTTTTTTCAGTTTTTCTACAGCTCTTGGAATTGCAATGCAAACAAGTTTTTATGGGTGCTCTTCTAACTTAATTCTCTTACAGGTAGAGTTAAGCAGTCAGTTTTCTGCAACTACGGTGTTACTTGGAAAGCTGGGGTTTTTTGAGTATTTGTGAAAATTATAGGCATTTGGGGTCATCTCCTTATAGAGGAGTTGCAAACTCAGTTGTAAATGTGATGTTTCATCTGTGGCACAAATGAATACATATTACTTTTCAATTTAACAAATGTTATTGCTGATCTACAGAATGAGTTTTAAAAAGCCCTACTAAGTTCTAGGAAGAAATTATTAAGGTTTTTTTTAAGTTAAAGATGCTCACAAGATAAAAAAAGAGCATGTCTAAACATGCTTCTTATTTTAATTTCTTTTTATTTCTAGCCCAGCGGGAACTACTTGCTTAGGAAAGCATTTGTCTCCTGATACTTCACCTACTTTCATTTCTCTGATAACTAGGAAGTTACAGACTGCTCATTCATGCTAGTATGGCTTAGCATATACTCTTGCAACTAGTCCAAATGCTATAGCAAACAAAAGAGAAGTTATGGTTTATTGACTTGTTGACTGTATTGCTGTTAGTGCAAGCTGTTTGGATGACCAGCCTGTAGAGGAGGATTTTTGAACTGCTGCTGTATCCAGAGAGCTTATTACAATGTGGAGCTGGAATCTATCCAGAGCACTGAAGCTTTCTTTTTCCCTGTTGTTCTCTCTATTTGGTTTTGTAGCTCCACTGTAGCTGCTTGTCCACTCTGGGGAACCAATTGCAGTGCTGGAAAATTAATCTTGCAATAAGTATTTGATGGTCTCTGCAGGATTATATCTTTGGAGAGGCAGCAGCAGTGTGTCATTGACTTCTTATTGCCCTCTGATGATAGTGTTTTTGACACAAATCTGCCTCATCACTGCCCCAACCCATGTGAGCTTACAAAGGAACTGTTGCAGTGAACACAAAGGATGATCCAAATAGTAAATGTGTGTATATTTAACTTTGGTAACACTTAAGGGCAAACAGTGTCAGTGAACAGTGGAATGATACTGCAGCTGTCCTGTGTGTTAAGGAATTGATGTTTTCAAGAAGGAGGTTTCACAAGTGCTGCAATTTTTAAGAAAAGTAGAGTGGAAAACATTTATTAACCGTTTAGCTCATTTCTTCCCTAAGTCCTTGTTAAATAGAGCTCATGCTTCAGTTTCTCACATCTGTTGTGCCACTCACTGACTTTCCTGATAGATTGCTCCAGCGGAAGGATTGGTGTCTATACTAAAGAAGAGAGATGACAGAGACGGTAAAACGATTTCTCAAGTCCAGCAAAGACAAACAAAGAGAAGAGTGCGATTCCAAGAAATGGAAGACACATTGGATCAAGGTAATTTAAAGCTGTTAATTCATGGGTTGCACTCTTGAGGTGCAAATGATGCCGATCTTTTTGTTCACAAGAGCAAAGCAGGCATTCATTGAACATACTGTCTTGGTTTTTTTCAACTTAATTAATAAGTAAAGGTGATTGATCAAAGATTATTAATCTCTACCAGATTTGGGTAACAAGACTACAGAAGGATACAATAAGCACACTTCCATTTTAAAGCTTGTCTGAGAATGAAGTCCCAATTTTTTTCATCTGACTGAATAATTTGCAAGTGGCAGCTAATGGAAGTTCTTTCATTAATGTTTATTGCTTAGAGGGTGGGAGGTGTAGGCTTTCTCCATAAATCCGTTTACCCTGTGGGTAAAGAGGGATGCAGAAGAAACAATGTGTTGTCCTTCTTCCACCAGTAGCTTTCCAACCCTTTCTAGTAGACCAGGATTTTAACCTTGCTTTATAATTTAATATCCATACATATTTGCTAGCCATCATTAAATTTGGCTTTACACCCTACCACCTTTTTGATGGGCTGAATAGCCTCATGAGAAATACAGTATGTTATTTTGTTCTGCTTTTCTTGGAGTTTAAGCTCTCTATTATTCAAACTAAAGAGATATTAAGAAAAATACTTTTGGTTGCTAATGATAGTACTTTCTATATCTACCGTGTATGCCAGCCACTAAATGGTATTAATTAGTGCTTAATAGTGCATTAAGCATGTCTAAAACATTCACAACCTAAAAGAGAGCGTATCCCATCTTTTCCTTGAAATTATTTTTAAAGTATTTATGTTTTAAATAAAATTTCAATTAGAGTTTCTTCTATGATTTTTTCCCCAAGGATTTAGTGATTCAAAAGGAAAGTTGTTTTATACTACTATTGCTATTATTTCAAATCTGATTTCAAACACGCACAAAAAAGCACATGAATCTTTCTTCTTTTTTTCTTCTTTTGCACTGTTTCTTCTCCCTGATGTAGAGTGGAGTTCAGAAATTTTCGTAGAGCCACATCAATCTAACAGAAGATGCAGATGTTTTTACATGCAGAGTACCAAAGTAATCTGACCCCAAAGTAAAATTATGAGGTTGTGAGGATGTAGCAGCATCTCTGCAACCTCTGGTATTGCTCTTACTCTGTAATAAACAATCATGGAAAGAGGTAGCAGAGAATAACTGAAATGTAAAATAACCCTTCACATTACCCTGAAGGTTTTGTCTCTATCCTTACAGCCAAAATGTGAGAGGAAACACAAGCAGTTCATGGTAGCACAGTCAGTGTCATTACAAATTAAGCAAGAGTGTTTCTATTTGTTTTAGTTTCAAAGCTTTCATTTCATTTCAACTATTTCCATGAAGGAAGGCTTTGGCTGTGTGGCATTCTCATAGGTGAGTGCATTTTGCTTCTGTGTGGAATGAGTCCACAAGTGATATGAGCAAGGACAGGTACACAGACTGCAGAAACGAAGCTGTATAATTAGGTTTCTGAAAAGGCTGAGAAACATACAATTACTGCTCTGTATTTTGAGCATTATTAAGTGTGTTTAC
This sequence comes from Manacus candei, assembly GCF_025592945.1. NCBI lineage: Eukaryota > Metazoa > Chordata > Aves > Passeriformes > Pipridae > Manacus > Manacus candei. Next base: position 12,818 of record NW_026138685.1, read on the forward strand.
CTTCTGACCCATTCGTGGTAAAAACTTTTCTCAGATTTTCTCGCATGTGTTTGTATTGCTTTGTATGTCATCCTTTTTCACCTTTTCTGCTCTTATTTACAGATGAAGTATCTGGTGGCTCCTGTATTTTGCTGATCCTGCTGTGCATAGCAACTGTTTTCCTTAGCATTGGAGGAACTGCGTTGTACTGTACCTTTGGTGACATGGAATCCCCTGTGTGTACTGATTTTGCTGCCAACATGGATTTCTATTATACACAGATATTGCAGCGTATGGAAGAACTTAAACACTGGATACCCTTCTCATAGTTGAAATGAGCAGGGACAGCACATCAAGAGCTCACCAATGGTTACTGGAGAGGGTAGAAAAAAATCGTGATTTCAAGTTCTCTAACACTTGCCACCTGCGGGTGATGTGTATTTGTTGATATACTTTCACTTTTACTTAGAAATCAAGAAAATTTTAGTTTAGCAATCAGGTGGCAAAATGTTCACATCTGTTCACAATTGTAGCAGTGTGGTATGGGAGCATACCTTCATCCTTTTGAGAGTAGGCAAGTCACTTTTCATCAACTTGAGCAAGTGAAGAAGAAAGAAGAAAATTAACTATCTTCTATATTCTCTCCCATTGCCACACATTGTGTAAGCAATCTCTGGAAGCTTAGCAAAAGGACAGCTTTAATTTACAGCTGTTTGTGCAAAGGTGTTGCCTCCAGCTATCATGCAATAAGTCTGTGTTTTATGGAAACGTTATTTTTCTTCTAAGTCTTACTGTTTTTCTCCATATTTTTTCTCCTGGTGAGCCATGTAATTATTTGGTGGAGTGAGAAGACTGCAGCAACATTCACGGAGCCCTCATTTGGTGATTACCAGGCTGACCCTGTATCTATAGCTTACAGTGAATATCATGAGTGGGATAAATCTGCTGGCAGATTTCACTAAATTTCCTGGACCTCTACTCTCAGTATTGTATGGGTTGATTTAGAAATGGAGGGTTAAAAAAGAAATCATTAGTTTCACTAAACACAGAAACAAAAGTAAGATGTTTAGTAAATTATTCATATTAAATAGTCAAGTGTCTTTGGCCAATTTTAAAGCACCTGGTAGAAGGTGTGGGGTTAACTGGCTTTTCTGTCCAGCCGTGTCACTGACTTTGAGTAATCACTTTGTGCCTCAATTTCTCCTCCATAAATGGGGAATAATGATCCTTGCCTTTGTCTATGAATATTTATTGCAATTAGGGCTCATGTCTGATTCATCCCAAATGAGTGCACAGAATCACAGAACTGTGGGGCTGCAGCCTCTCTCAACGAATGAATGTTATGTAAAGTGTGACTGATCCAACAGAAAAGATTCAGAGGCTCACCACAGATGTGGTGAGTATGTTAGTGGTCTAGGGCACTTGTTCCAGCAGATAAAGCACATTTGCATCCATTTGCCCTGCAGTTCTGAGACCTGTACTGTAAAATCTGATCTTTTTCTATTAGCTATACAAACGAATTTAGATCAATACAAAGAGTCATTTTAAATGGGTATTTCTATTGCTTGGTGCTCAGCCCTCCCTGCGTGGTGGTATGTGAAAGAAACACTGACAGGACAGTGAAGGTGAGAATTAGATACACAGGCCTTTGGCCTACACTGGTCAAAATGTGGCAACTCTCCTTGCACAGAGCATAATGGTCTAGCCCTGCTGAAGTGTGAAACAATTCCTTTACACCTCAGGAAACAGCATTTTTGAGGGATCCGCTTCACTCCACTCCGTGATTTCATGCTTACTAACATTGTATGCTGCAGTGTGTTCAGGTTTAGGATATTGTTTTGTAAAATGCTATGAAGTGAAATCTTCAAAATGCTACTCAGAATTATAACGTTAAATGATCATGCTTTCTGGCATTCGCGAGTAAATTGTCCCTCTAGTGAGCTTGATTGTTCCTAACGCACTGTTACACTTAACGGGTTTTTAAAGTGAAATTTAAAATCATGTTTTTTCTAGAATAAACTGCATGTATGATTTCTCTTTTTGTTTTCACTGTGAAGGCTTAGTTTATTTATACCCTACGGAGCCTCGCGTGCAGCTTTATATTAAGCTAGCAAATTTAAAATGCCCAAAGTAATGAAAACTTTTGCTTTCAGAATGAAACTTGAGAACAGTAGTTTGATATATTTTTTTGTTTGTTGTCCTCAGAGTATTATAATGCTGGACTATCTCAAGGAGAAAGGGAAAGACACTTTTGTATTTTAAAGTGTTACTGGCTGGTTCAGTTTATTATTTGAATTCTGGGTTTGTTTGTTTATTTATTTAGTTCATCTTTTAAAGAGAATCTTAATTTTCTTTTTTCGTAATTTACCTACAGAGTAATTAAAATGCATGCATTCAGTTAAAATATGTATTTATAGTGATTATGTAATTAGAATGTATTTTGGGTTCTGTAACTTTGCGTTGAGTGTTTCAGGATATTAAGTTTATTCCTAAGGAGACAACTGTTGATTTCAGGTTAAAAAAGTCTTTTAAACTTTTTGTGCATTTCATCACCAAAAAGATCAAGAAGTATATATATATCTATTTATTCAAAAAT
>NW_026138686.1:0-13564 GCF_025592945.1 Manacus candei
ACTATGGTAGCATCTTTGAAGTAAAATAAATTTTCTTTAGTAATCTAAAGCAAAAATTACTGCATTAACTTACTGAAGACATTTGGGAACTTAGTTTGAGGCTCTGTAGGCAGTTGATCCTAAGAATTCACAATTCCTGTATCGTGGGGATACAGTGACCGAGAAACAGCTTTATATTAGTCAGCCAGTCAGGGTTCCCAGGACAGTCACTGAATTAGTTTTCTGCCCTTCTGAGCAAAGGTTGTGAATGGTCTGTTCTACTACATTTTCCTTTCTGACAGATTTTCACTCTGAGTCTTCCAGCAGAGAGAACTGGGCCCTTACAGCTATGTGTGTGTATATTAAAAGATGAGGCTTGATACATCCTGTACCCATGAATTTCTTCCCTTTCTGACTGAAAGCCTTAATAGCCTTAGTGTAAACTAAAGATAAATTAATGTGTTTCATGAAAACTTTTCTCATGAAATACTGAATTTAATAGAATTTAATAAACCCCTTAACATAAGTTTGCAGTGTGTACATATAGACCTGTTTCCAAGGTGGGGAGGAATCCCTTATACCCTGTTTTCTTTCAGGTTCTATGGGATTTGGTATCAGTTGGCAAGAATTGCAGAGATGGATAAGTGTGAATTCTCTATTGGTAGATTACTGTAGATCAGTACTCTGTCTGCTAGATTGTCTTGGATTAACAGGATAAAGTGGTGGCTGTGGGTTTCTGGGATGAACAAAGCAAGTGTTTATTTTAAAGCAACTCAGTTAGGGGAAAAAGCATTTCTTAAATTACCATAAGTTTTTTTGTTGCTAAAAAATTTTCAGTAGACACTTTGTTGTATTTCTATCAGTCAGCTAAAAATTACTGCCACGGGTGGGTATGTCTTCATTTAACTTAGTAAGCAAAGGCATCTTTTCTAATTAAGTGTTCGAGTATTTGTCTTAACTTGCCTTTAGTTTGTAGTGGGAAGAGGTTGTCTGAAGTAGGTGTAAAAAAAATACTGAACACTGCTGAAAACTTGATGTGGAATGTAACAATGATAATTGCATCTCAGTTCCTGTACATCTGTGGTTAGATAACAGTGCTAGGATCATTTATTACTTTCTTAGGAACAGAGCCCTGAGCTCAAGGGGCCACCTTTCACAGTAAAGAGTTTGATTTAATTTCCAATTCCATTTAATCTTTGTTACAGTTGGGGCTGCCAACAAAGATGCCTGTTGTAATGGGATGTATCCACTAGGAAAAATTGACAGATGGTAACAAAATCTTGTACCAATAATCCAGGCTGTGTTTGAACTCATGACCTATATGTGAAGGGCTCAGTATCCCGTTACAAATCCCTTGAGCTGTCAACTCATCTGTGTCTAATTTTCAAAAAGACTCTGTGTCACACCTATTTCTTCTTTCAGTGCTTTACAGAAGTTAGGTTCCTTGTACCCTTTCTATCTGTTAACATCATTCTGATATTTTTTCCATGTTTTGGTTTGCTTGGATATTCTCTTTTTCAATTTCCAAGCCTGTCTTTTCTGTACTACCTTGTATTTCATTATCCATTTAAAGGGGGATAGTTTGGAATTTAATAAAATTGTTCAATACAATGAATTAATGCAAACATTTGTTTTAATGAATGTGACCCTATTTCATGTGACAAATTCAGGAAATTCCTCAGATTTTAAGTGAGGTTTTAACAAGGGAGGAAGGATAAAATTTGCGTAGAGATCTTGAGTTGTTCTTGTAAGAACTCATACAGTTAATAAGTGCATTGTTTGATATTTTCCTTAATCTGATCATAAAACCTTTCTGCTCTTTGCTATGAACAAAAAATGCAAACAAGTGTTTTCTAGAGGTATTAATTTGTTCTTTGAGGTTATTACTATTACTGTAACAGTAGTCCTATTATAACATAGTCGTAACTTAGTTTTTATTCAAGTATGGAATAAAAGGCAGTTTCTGTCATAGCTAGTTTACTTTTTTATTCTAATTCTTAACATCCCTTTCTCTCTTCATAAGCCTAGAATGGAGTTTGGCTTTGAGCTTCTTGTAATGGCTAATATCTAGTGATTTTATTGACAACTTGGGCTAACCATCTACTCCTTCATCAGCAGATCATGTCAGAAGTAGATGAATTCACAAGCTATGCAAAATTCCTCATGTTTCTCTCTGAAATTTTAGATAAGAAAAAATAATTTTCATATGTATTGTAAATGGGAATACAGAAATAAGCTGAAACAAATTGCATTTTTAATATGTAAACTAACTTATGTATCCAAAAAGCAGCATTTTTTACGCTATACTTTATGGGACATTAAATAATGGATATTTCATTTAGCATTAACCAAAGGAGCTAGTGACCTGCAAATTTAATATTTATTAAATTAGCATTATTTCAGCTTCTTTAAAGGAAAATCAGATATCTCCCTGTGCAACAGATACACCAGAATCAAAATAGTTTTCTGTAATTAAGTGCATTTGTCTGAATTCCAGACCTTCATGAGAAGCACTCACATAAAATATCCTTTAGAAGAAAAGGGGCTGTTCAGAAAGATATTTACATACATATAGGGAGTAACTCTTGTCAGAAGGGCAGTGAGTCATGTGCTTTGCCTGCAAGAATGTTTGCAGATACTTTTTTTTTCTTCTGAATCAGGAGTCAGAGACTACTAATAAATGTTATTCTGACTTGTGCATAAAATACCTACCCTTTATGGGAGTGCATTTTGAAGCATTAGGTTACAATGTTATCAAATCACAGTATACTCTTTCCCCCCTGGGCTGATGCTTTGAATCATTTAAAAACTCTGAAACTGTTTTTCCTATTGCACTTAGGTACTGAAACTTGTCCTGGCATTGGACCAAAGAAAGAAGATAAACAGCTGAGCACTGTTTCCCCAGATGAAAACAAAACTGAGAGACAGATAGAGGCAGGAAGTCTTTGGGTAGCTGCAGGAAAGGACCACATGGAGGAGCAGCACTGCAGTGCTGAATCAACATTAGAGCCACACACCCAGTCCACAGGGACAGTGGGCAGGCCTTCTTCGGGCTGTTTATCATCTGGGGATGCCGGTAAAGATAACAATTTGCAGCTGAGAGAAAGACAGCTCTCAAAGGATGCAGAAAAAACAGAAGGGACTGGGGAGCCTGGAGTGAAACTCCCTCTTGAGCCAATGGTAGATGCTTCAGTTTTAACAGATGGTGACTATATGCCTACTGATTTGGTTCCTTCTGATAAAGATGTGCAAGCTGATAGAAATCTGCTCAGATCAAAACATGCTGCTGGCTCTTCAGAAATTGCTAGTGCCCAGCTTGAAAATAATGATTTAAAGCAGCAACAGATACAGCCTGATGACGATGATGAAAAGTCTTCACGGGACAGAACTGCATCAGATGTATGCTCTGGGTGCCATAAAGTGTCTGAGCATGAGAGTACTGCCCATTCACAGGTGTGCAAGGAAATACAGAGAGCAGCAGGACAGGAGGAGAAGGTAAATAATGAAGAACAAGAAGATTTATTTCTCAGATTTTTAAATGGTAACATAATAGACACTGAGGAATCAATCTTAGAAAACCAAGAGGACTCAGACACTGTTCCAGATATTTCACCCGAACGAGCATCTTATAACTCACTGGAAACTTTATCACTAGATGACAGCTTTTCTTCTCTTGATGAACTTGCAAGAAGGATAGAGATTGCTGAGGTAAAGATTATGAATTCTATAAAATCTTTCATGTTTGTCTCAAAATATTTTTGATATTTCCAACTTCAAAATGTGTTAAATATTCCTTAATATATCACTTTCAAATCTGAAATCTATACATATTTAATTGTTCTGAGTTATTCAGAGAAAAAAGTTTGGTTTTGCCTGTTTGTCTCCTTCTTGAGCAGCACCACACAGTGTTTCTAAAAATTAGATTGATTTTTACATATGAGTATGAACAGCTGGTGTTTTTTAACTTTTTTATTCTGACAGAGACTGTTAGGAGGTGTTCTCATAATTCCTGTTAAATCAAGTTTCATGTCAGAGATGTACATAATGCCTATGATGTAATGTGATTCATTTCTATTCAAAAAACAAAATTTTCTTTTTTATGCCTATTCTGTAGAGGTGAGAACTACATATGTATAAATTCTTTATATGGGCTTCTAATTTTGCCAAGTTTAGATAGCTTTGTTGTTCAACCAAAGCTAAGAAAGCTTCTGATCCTGAACCCACCTTTCTGAAGCACTGCTGATAGGCCATGACAAGAGTGAGTGCTTCACAAGCTAGGTTGCTCTTCTGAAAATAGAGAAGATTTATTGCTTTGGGACTTTTTTGGAAAGTGCATGACGGCATCTTTGCTTTATTTCTTTTCTGATTTTGCATCCATGGGACCTTAAGAGCAATTTAAAAATAGTCACAATAGGATTAATTTACAATTTATCTATGTGATATAGAACAGTACACCTCTGTTAAAATGTTGAACTTTCAGTGAGCTCAAAAGAAATCTAATGCTGAGGGATGATGTTTAAATTACTCTTCTGTTATACATGTATATGGGCTTAGCAAAAGACTTATTAATTGTCTCTGTGACCAGTGATGATGCTTTGCTGGGAATCTAGTTTCATTTCTAGTTTGCTCCTCTGATGCTGGGACTGCCAGTACTCTGATGGCAGAGTTGAGTCTCTGCAGAGGAAAAAGTACCTCGAGTTTTTCTGGCCATATAAGGCTTAATGTTGGCTGCACTGGTGGGAGTCCATTTGAATCATTCTTAACAAAAAGCCTGAGTTGTGTGTGAGGCAATGGGTTTAAATTGGAAAAGAGAAGAAAGATTAACTTCAATAACAGTTAAAGTTTGTAATATGCAGCACCTGGGGTTGTTCTGCAATACATGAAATTTTTAGATGCAGCAGGGTGAGTTAAGGACAGCACACCAGCTTGTACTGTTTCATTATACTCTTATATTTTGTTTTTCCAATTAATCTTACCACCCATCACTAGCCTTGGGGTTTCATTTCAGAAGTGGTGAGCACCTACAGCTTTCCTGGGAGACACATTAAAAGAGTTTGCCACCCCTGAGAAAGCAGCATTGTTAACTTGTGTTCGTTGATTTTGTTTTAGTGCTAAAATAAGATCACACTGATGTTTTGACAAGCAGACTGATCTTTGTAACCAGCTGTAAGACTTCTTCCTTTCTTGTCCTTTTGAAGCCATTGAAATTGCATTGTTCAGACTATGGCAACCTAAGAAGATAACTGTTTTCATACAGTAACTGTTAATGAAATATTTAGAAAATGCATTGGTAGCCTCATGAATGAAATGAGTCACATGAAATGTACCAATGTGGCAGTAAAAAAGAAAAAAAAAATCAATTTGACTGTGATAAAACTTGTCATGGAGTGAATATTTACAAACCTGCCACAAACAAATTAGAATGGAAGGCAGAAGTAAAGATAATTTTGAAACAACCTAGATACAAAAATGATATGGTAGAACAAAATTTCATTAATGTTCTTCAATGGACGTGTAATACTAATTTATTGATAATGGGAAAGGTAAATACTTGTGCATGTATTTACAGTTAGGAAGTCTTGTTTGACCTCATATTGAGATCCAAGAATCATCTCCTCTAGTTTTCTAATTTAGATAGTTTGTCACTTGCTTTTAGTCTGTCATTTACAATAACTCATTCCAAGAGTGAAAATCCACCAAATTCTGACTCTGACTTTAAATAACTGCAAAAGTCAAATAGTACTTTGCATATTGTACAGTCCCTTATACTGCGTATTTCATCACTAATACAAACCATGTAAAACAACGTGCAAATGATGGAAAATCACTGTCATTTTATAGAAACAAGATTCATACAGCTTACAAGGAGCTTTGAAGCACAGTCAGCAGTTGACAGCAACAGATATCAGAAGTGTATAGCCTCTTCTTAGATATCTTTGCTATCATTTCTATGAGCGTGAAATGACACAGCAACAGTGAAACAAATTGTGACCTTAATAATGTAAGTTTCATTTTGCTGTATAAAGTAAAAATTTATAACACAAACTTTTTATGTGAGTGACAATTAGGGAAATGAGTAAAATCCTACTGCTTTTTCTGATTAGAAAATTATAATTTGAAATTTATTTTCATGAAGCAAAGATAAAGAAATTGTCAACCACAACATACAACTTTTGGTTGGCACTGTTTATACACCAAGAAATGAAGTCTCCACCTGTCTGTACTAGGTTTGGAGAAAATGTTTTGGATTCCCTGTTCTCTTTTATAGCTTGAGTCCTGTAGTTTTGAGTTTGCAAGAACTACACTTCTGCTTGAAATGCTTACATGGTATCTGAGCTATTTGTTGCTGTGTAAAGGAGCCCTGGTACTTTCATGGCAAGTATATCAGCCGAAAGAATAGTTAAAATCTGTTACTGTGGTATGAATACTGAATCTGCTAAGTTAGCTCCTTTTCAACTCAAATTATTCATGTATTAAATTTATTTTGTTAGCAAAAGGGTTTGTCTGCTGGTTTTATTGTAACCCAGGATAGTCTTGGTTTTTGTCAGTTTGTCATACGGTTGTGGATTACTGCTTTAAAAAATCTGCTTTTGCTAGTAATGAAACTGTAGTCCTTTGCCAAGTAGCTGAAAAAGGAATACAGTCCACAGGAGAATACACAAACAAAACAGCTTCTTGAGTAGTTCTCTGCATTCAGACCAAAATACTTTATACAGTGAACTTTTTTTTCTAGTTCCCAGTTTGCAGTGCTTCCCTTTTGGGGTTTTTATTTGTATCTATATGGTACAAATAATTCTAATAGTGAGGTGCAATCTGTTTTCTCTAAGAGCTTGAAGCACAAGGCCTTACTAGTTTTGTCCAGTATGTTTATAAATATATAAATGTATACATCATATTTTTTGAAAATATGTACAGTGTAAGAAGCTTTTTAATATTTTATTAGCAAATGCTGTTTTAAACAGAGAAGAGACAGGTAGTTTAAAGAAAGCTTATTTTTTCTAATTTTGCAACCTGGTTATTAAACTTTGTCCAAAAAGTGTAAAACTTTTCATTGAAGCAGAATTACTTTCTGTTAATGGTGGTAAAAAGCAAAAAGCTAAAATATTTAAAAGAGTTTCAATAAACCAACAGTCATTGCTGCTTTCCTTTTTACTGTTGGTCAAAATGCCACCACACACCCATATGCCATTTTCAGTTTCTGTACAGTAATTATAAAAGTCAGAAGATTTTGTGAAGGCCAGCAGAGCTGAGAGAGTAAGCTCAGTTACACAGATGCTCCAAGACCATCTTTTGTTAATTATCTAGCTTAGAATTAAGAACATATCTTATGTTTCAATAGGTCCTTTATGCAGTTCTTTCATGTAAGAGATGTTTTCAGTGCAGTCTTGTGCAAGCCTACAAGTTCAAGTCAAGAAGAAGCTTGATTTGTGGTCAACTGTATTAACCACAGTTCCCTTGTTAACTTCAATTTACATAATATACTCTGTCTTTTTAAATTCCTCCTGCCTCCTAAAGACTGGGATTTAAAACTTCGTCTTGTGTGGCAGCTAAGTCCCTCTCTTTGGATGTTTAATTAATGGGAGATGGATCTAATATAATCACTTTGTATATTGCAGAACAAAACAAAAAAACCTTAATTACATGACTCATGAAATTCAAAGGCAGATGAAGTATATTTATGGCATGAAGCTGAGTCAGAGGAGGTTTGGGTTAGATATGAGGAAAAAGTGCTTCACCCAGAGGGTGGTTGGGCACTGGAACAGGCTCCCCAGGGAAGTGGCCACAGCACCAACCCTGACAGAGTACAAGAAGCGTTTGGACAATGCTCTCAGTCACATGGTGAGACTCTTGGGGATGGTCCTGTGCAAGGCCAAGAGCTGGAATTTGATGATCCTTGTGGGTACCTTCCAACTCAGAATATTCTATGATTGTATTCTAGGTGTGAAGTACATATCATGTAAAGGGGCCATTTTTCAAAATACAGCCTATGGTTTTTGCTGGGGTAGGAGAGTAACACTAACCATGCTCTGTTTATTGCAAAATCAAAAGCACTTGCTCTCCTTTTCTGAGCAAAAGAAAATGTTCAGAATAGAGGAACCTGTGCTGTGTCAATTAGTTCTTTATACATTTAAAGTAAATCCTGAAACATAGCCATGTAGGCTGACAGGAAAAGTAAATGAACCTCATTGTAGCAAGACTTTCCTCCACAAGCCTTTTATGTAACTGTAATCACTGAAACACATTTCCACATAATCCTGTCAAGGATAGTCCTCTGGTTTTAAGCTTGGAGAAGACCGAGTTTGTGACACAGTAATTCAGACACTACCATGAGCCAACAGACAAAATGAAGTGCCTCAGTTTGAAATGACGACTAGACCGCCACGTCTAGTCTTAGGGCAGACTGGTATGAATGCCCTGCTGTCCCTGGGTGACATTCCCACCTAGTGCAGTCCGAGCCACTTGGGAACAAGCGTGCCAGGCGACAGCTAGCCTGCTGTGTGGGTGGTGTGGGAGGAGCCATTGATCCTCTTTATGAAAGTAATGATGTAAGCAGAAGCTTAAAATAATCTACTCTTCTAAAGGACATCATTTCATCTCCACCCTCCCAAATAAATAAGTCAAATTAAAGCACTCTTACATGATCCCCCTTCATTGTCACAACAAGGAAGTTTGAGTGTTACTTTTCCTGCTGGCCTCTTAAATTTTTGTAGTGGGTCTGCAAGGCTAATTTGACATTGCCAGTTGAAACCTCAGCTCAGTGTGCTTATCTGTTGTGATGAGACTCTTGCAGATCATTATTTTTGGTTTATTTGTGCCAAATACTGGTCCTCTGTATGTTGACTGACTTTATTTCCGCCACCTCCACACTTTCGCTAAATATTCATTAAATAATCCATTCAAGCTCTTGAGAAGATAATCAAAAAGGAAAGTGGGTATCAAAAGTGGTAGTGTGGCAGAGATCAATTTTATCCTCTCAGTTGGAATTTTGGGAGAAATTATTAGACATGTAGGCATACACCCACAGTATCCAGCTCTGTAAGTTGTGCAGGGTAACCTCATTTGTCGGTTTGAGGGCTACAAAGTACTGCCAGACTACAGACTTGAATGTGTAATTGCCGAATTTTTCAGTTAAAATGTTGCAAATGCCAAAGTTGGTGCCTGTTGGATTGTGCTCTGCCTCTTGCTGTGTTCAGTCCACCATCTCTCTTACTACAGCAGGCATCAATGCATTATATAAGCTCATAGCATGAAGCATGTTTAAGGGCATAAGTTATGAAGTCACTTTTTTTTCAGTTTTTCTACAGCTCTTGGAATTGCAATGCAAACAAGTTTTTATGGGTGCTCTTCTAACTTAATTCTCTTACAGGTAGAGTTAAGCAGTCAGTTTTCTGCAACTACGGTGTTACTTGGAAAGCTGGGGTTTTTTGAGTATTTGTGAAAATTATAGGCATTTGGGGTCATCTCCTTATAGAGGAGTTGCAAACTCAGTTGTAAATGTGATGTTTCATCTGTGGCACAAATGAATACATATTACTTTTCAATTTAACAAATGTTATTGCTGATCTACAGAATGAGTTTTAAAAAGCCCTACTAAGTTCTAGGAAGAAATTATTAAGGTTTTTTTTAAGTTAAAGATGCTCACAAGATAAAAAAAGAGCATGTCTAAACATGCTTCTTATTTTAATTTCTTTTTATTTCTAGCCCAGCGGGAACTACTTGCTTAGGAAAGCATTTGTCTCCTGATACTTCACCTACTTTCATTTCTCTGATAACTAGGAAGTTACAGACTGCTCATTCATGCTAGTATGGCTTAGCATATACTCTTGCAACTAGTCCAAATGCTATAGCAAACAAAAGAGAAGTTATGGTTTATTGACTTGTTGACTGTATTGCTGTTAGTGCAAGCTGTTTGGATGACCAGCCTGTAGAGGAGGATTTTTGAACTGCTGCTGTATCCAGAGAGCTTATTACAATGTGGAGCTGGAATCTATCCAGAGCACTGAAGCTTTCTTTTTCCCTGTTGTTCTCTCTATTTGGTTTTGTAGCTCCACTGTAGCTGCTTGTCCACTCTGGGGAACCAATTGCAGTGCTGGAAAATTAATCTTGCAATAAGTATTTGATGGTCTCTGCAGGATTATATCTTTGGAGAGGCAGCAGCAGTGTGTCATTGACTTCTTATTGCCCTCTGATGATAGTGTTTTTGACACAAATCTGCCTCATCACTGCCCCAACCCATGTGAGCTTACAAAGGAACTGTTGCAGTGAACACAAAGGATGATCCAAATAGTAAATGTGTGTATATTTAACTTTGGTAACACTTAAGGGCAAACAGTGTCAGTGAACAGTGGAATGATACTGCAGCTGTCCTGTGTGTTAAGGAATTGATGTTTTCAAGAAGGAGGTTTCACAAGTGCTGCAATTTTTAAGAAAAGTAGAGTGGAAAACATTTATTAACCGTTTAGCTCATTTCTTCCCTAAGTCCTTGTTAAATAGAGCTCATGCTTCAGTTTCTCACATCTGTTGTGCCACTCACTGACTTTCCTGATAGATTGCTCCAGCGGAAGGATTGGTGTCTATACTAAAGAAGAGAGATGACAGAGACGGTAAAACGATTTCTCAAGTCCAGCAAAGACAAACAAAGAGAAGAGTGCGATTCCAAGAAATGGAAGACACATTGGATCAAGGTAATTTAAAGCTGTTAATTCATGGGTTGCACTCTTGAGGTGCAAATGATGCCGATCTTTTTGTTCACAAGAGCAAAGCAGGCATTCATTGAACATACTGTCTTGGTTTTTTTCAACTTAATTAATAAGTAAAGGTGATTGATCAAAGATTATTAATCTCTACCAGATTTGGGTAACAAGACTACAGAAGGATACAATAAGCACACTTCCATTTTAAAGCTTGTCTGAGAATGAAGTCCCAATTTTTTTCATCTGACTGAATAATTTGCAAGTGGCAGCTAATGGAAGTTCTTTCATTAATGTTTATTGCTTAGAGGGTGGGAGGTGTAGGCTTTCTCCATAAATCCGTTTACCCTGTGGGTAAAGAGGGATGCAGAAGAAACAATGTGTTGTCCTTCTTCCACCAGTAGCTTTCCAACCCTTTCTAGTAGACCAGGATTTTAACCTTGCTTTATAATTTAATATCCATACATATTTGCTAGCCATCATTAAATTTGGCTTTACACCCTACCACCTTTTTGATGGGCTGAATAGCCTCATGAGAAATACAGTATGTTATTTTGTTCTGCTTTTCTTGGAGTTTAAGCTCTCTATTATTCAAACTAAAGAGATATTAAGAAAAATACTTTTGGTTGCTAATGATAGTACTTTCTATATCTACCGTGTATGCCAGCCACTAAATGGTATTAATTAGTGCTTAATAGTGCATTAAGCATGTCTAAAACATTCACAACCTAAAAGAGAGCGTATCCCATCTTTTCCTTGAAATTATTTTTAAAGTATTTATGTTTTAAATAAAATTTCAATTAGAGTTTCTTCTATGATTTTTTCCCCAAGGATTTAGTGATTCAAAAGGAAAGTTGTTTTATACTACTATTGCTATTATTTCAAATCTGATTTCAAACACGCACAAAAAAGCACATGAATCTTTCTTCTTTTTTTCTTCTTTTGCACTGTTTCTTCTCCCTGATGTAGAGTGGAGTTCAGAAATTTTCGTAGAGCCACATCAATCTAACAGAAGATGCAGATGTTTTTACATGCAGAGTACCAAAGTAATCTGACCCCAAAGTAAAATTATGAGGTTGTGAGGATGTAGCAGCATCTCTGCAACCTCTGGTATTGCTCTTACTCTGTAATAAACAATCATGGAAAGAGGTAGCAGAGAATAACTGAAATGTAAAATAACCCTTCACATTACCCTGAAGGTTTTGTCTCTATCCTTACAGCCAAAATGTGAGAGGAAACACAAGCAGTTCATGGTAGCACAGTCAGTGTCATTACAAATTAAGCAAGAGTGTTTCTATTTGTTTTAGTTTCAAAGCTTTCATTTCATTTCAACTATTTCCATGAAGGAAGGCTTTGGCTGTGTGGCATTCTCATAGGTGAGTGCATTTTGCTTCTGTGTGGAATGAGTCCACAAGTGATATGAGCAAGGACAGGTACACAGACTGCAGAAACGAAGCTGTATAATTAGGTTTCTGAAAAGGCTGAGAAACATACAATTACTGCTCTGTATTTTGAGCATTATTAAGTGTGTTTACCTTCTGACCCATTCGTGGTAAAAACTTTTCTCAGATTTTCTCGCATGTGTTTGTATTGCTTTGTATGTCATCCTTTTTCACCTTTTCTGCTCTTATTTACAGATGAAGTATCTGGTGGCTCCTGTATTTTGCTGATCCTGCTGTGCATAGCAACTGTTTTCCTTAGCATTGGAGGAACTGCGTTGTACTGTACCTTTGGTGACATGGAATCCCCTGTGTGTACTGATTTTGCTGCCAACATGGATTTCTATTATACACAGATATTGCAGCGTATGGAAGAACTTAAACACTGGATACCCTTCTCATAGTTGAAATGAGCAGGGACAGCACATCAAGAGCTCACCAATGGTTACTGGAGAGGGTAGAAAAAAATCGTGATTTCAAGTTCTCTAACACTTGCCACCTGCGGGTGATGTGTATTTGTTGATATACTTTCACTTTTACTTAGAAATCAAGAAAATTTTAGTTTAGCAATCAGGTGGCAAAATGTTCACATCTGTTCACAATTGTAGCAGTGTGGTATGGGAGCATACCTTCATCCTTTTGAGAGTAGGCAAGTCACTTTTCATCAACTTGAGCAAGTGAAGAAGAAAGAAGAAAATTAACTATCTTCTATATTCTCTCCCATTGCCACACATTGTGTAAGCAATCTCTGGAAGCTTAGCAAAAGGACAGCTTTAATTTACAGCTGTTTGTGCAAAGGTGTTGCCTCCAGCTATCATGCAATAAGTCTGTGTTTTATGGAAACGTTATTTTTCTTCTAAGTCTTACTGTTTTTCTCCATATTTTTTCTCCTGGTGAGCCATGTAATTATTTGGTGGAGTGAGAAGACTGCAGCAACATTCACGGAGCCCTCATTTGGTGATTACCAGGCTGACCCTGTATCTATAGCTTACAGTGAATATCATGAGTGGGATAAATCTGCTGGCAGATTTCACTAAATTTCCTGGACCTCTACTCTCAGTATTGTATGGGTTGATTTAGAAATGGAGGGTTAAAAAAGAAATCATTAGTTTCACTAAACACAGAAACAAAAGTAAGATGTTTAGTAAATTATTCATATTAAATAGTCAAGTGTCTTTGGCCAATTTTAAAGCACCTGGTAGAAGGTGTGGGGTTAACTGGCTTTTCTGTCCAGCCGTGTCACTGACTTTGAGTAATCACTTTGTGCCTCAATTTCTCCTCCATAAATGGGGAATAATGATCCTTGCCTTTGTCTATGAATATTTATTGCAATTAGGGCTCATGTCTGATTCATCCCAAATGAGTGCACAGAATCACAGAACTGTGGGGCTGCAGCCTCTCTCAACGAATGCATGTTAGATCGGAAGAGCGTCGTGTAGGGAAAGAGTGTAGATC
>NW_026138687.1:0-17266 GCF_025592945.1 Manacus candei
GGTTTGGGGGGTTTTGGGGGGCTGGGGGTGGTTGGAGATCCCTGGGGTGGGTTCAGGGGGTCCCTGACCCCCATTTTGGGATCTCTGACCCCCATTTTGGGGTCCCTGACCCCCATTTTGAGGGTTTGGGGAATATTTTGGGGTCCCTGACCCCCATTTTGAGGTCCCTGACCCCCATTTTGGAGTCCCTGACCCCCATTTTAGGGTCCCTGACCCCCCTTTTGAGGTCCCTGACCCCCATTTTGTGGGTTTGGGGAATATTTTGGGGTCCCTGACCCCCATTTTGGGGTCCCTAACCCCCATTTTGGAGTCTCTGACCCCCATTTTGGGGTCCCTAACCCCCATTTTGAGGTCACTGACCCCCATTTTGGAGTCCCTGACCCCCATTTTGAGGGTTTGGAGGGTATTTTGAGGTCCTGGACCCCCATTTTGGAGTCTCTGACCCCCATTTTGGGGTCCCTGACCCCCATTTTGAGGTCTCTGACCCCCATTTTAGGGTCCCTGACCCCCATTTTGAGGGTTTGGGGAGTATTTTGGGGTCCCTGACCCCCATTTTGAGATCCCTGACCCCCATTTTGGAGTCCCTGACCCCCATTTTGAGGGTTTGGGGGGTATTTTGGGGTCCCTGACCCCCATTTTGGGGTCCCTGACCCCCATTTTGAGGGTTTGGAGGGTATTTTGAGGTCCTGGATCCCCATTTTGGGGTCCCTAACCCCCATTTTAGGGTCCCTGACCCCCCTTTTGAGGTCCTGGACCCCCATTTTGAGGGTTTGGGGGTATTTTGGGGTCCCTGACCCCCATTTTGGGGTCCCTAACCCCCATTTTGGGGTCTCTGACCCCCATTTTAGGGTCCCTGACCCCCATTTTGAGGGTTTGGGGTGTATTTTGGGGTCCCTGACCCCCATTTTGAGGTCCTGGACCCCCATTTTGGAGTCTCTGACCCCCATTTTGGGGTCCCTGACCCCCATTTTGAGGGTTTGGGGGGGTATTTTGAGGTTTCTGACCCCCATTTTAGGGTCCCTGACCCCCATTTTGAGGGTTTGGAGGGTATTTTGAGGTCCTGGACCCCCATTTTGGAGTCCCTGACCCCCCATTTTGAGGTCCTGGACCCCCATTTTGAGGGTTTGGGGGGTATTTTGGGGTCCCTAACCCCCATTTTGGGGTCCCTGACCCCCATTTTAGGGTCTCTGACCCCCATTTTGAGGGTTTGGGGAGTATTTTGGGGTCCCTGACCCCCATTTTGAGGTCCCTGACCCCCATTTTGAGGTCCCTGACCCCCATTTTGAGGGTCTCTGACCCCCATTTTGAGGTCCTGGACCCCCATTTTGAGGGTTTGGGGGGTATTTTGGGGTCCCTGACCCCCATTTTGAGGTCCCTGACCCCCGTTTTGGGGTCTCTGACCCCCATTTTTTTGGGGTGCAGCCGGACCTGCTCTGTGCCCTGCGGGCCCGGGGGCACCGGCCCGAGGCTGTCGGGGGGCTCTGGGTGCTGGGGGGGTCCCTGAGGGGGCCCCTCACCAAGATGGGGGGGACGCATCAAGACCTGGAGGCGCCGCTGGTTCCACCTCGACCCCCACAGGAGGGTCCTGGCCTATTATGGGGGTACTTGGGGGGGTCTGGGGGGGGCTTTGAGGGGGTTTGGGGGAGTTTGAGGGAGGTTTGGGGGGGGTCTCAGGGGGGTTTGAGGGGGTCTTGGGGGGTCTGAGGGGGGTCAGGGGGGGTCTGGGGGTGGTTTTAGAGAGTCTTGGGGGGGTCTCTGGGGGTTTGGGGGTCTCTGGGGGAGTCTCTGTGGGTCTCTGTGGGGGGGTCTTTGGGTCTTTGGTGGTCTCTGAGTGGTCTCTGGGGGGGTTTGGGGGTCTCTGGGTGGTCTTTGGGGGGGTTTGGGGGTCTCTGTGTGGTCTCTGTGGGTTTGAGGGTCTCTGGGTATCTCTGGGGGGTCTCTGGGGGGGGTCTCTGGGTGGTCTCTGGGGATTTGGGGATCGCTGGGGGGGTCTCTGGGGGTTTGGGGGTCTCTGGGTGGTCTTTGGGGGTCTCTGGGTGATCTTTGGGTGTTTTTGGGGGGGTCTCTTTGGCTTTGGGGGTCTCTGGGTGATCTTTGGGGGTCTCTGGGGTGGGTCTCTGTGGATTTGAGGCTCTCTGGGGGGGTTTTTGGGGGTCTCTGGGGGGGGGTCTTTGGGGGTCTCTGGAGATTTGGGGGTCTCTGTGGATTTGGGGGTCTCTGGGTGGTCTCTGGGGGGGGTCTCTGTGGATTTGAGGCTCTCTGAGGGGGTTTTTGGGGGTCTCTGGGTGGTCTTTGGGGATTTGGGGGTCTCTGGGGGGGTCTCTGGGTGATCTTTGGGGGTCTCTGGGGGGGGTCTCTGGGGATTTGGGGGTCTCTGGGTAGTCTTTGGGGGTCTCTGGGGGTTTGGGGGTCTCTGGAGATTTGGGGGTCTCTGTGGATTTGGGGGTCTCTGGGGGTTTGGGGGTCTCTGGGTGGTCTTTGGGGGTCTCTGGGGGTTTGGGGGTCTCTGGGTGGTCTTTGGGGGTCTCTGGGTGGTCTCTGGGTGATCTTTGGGGGTCTCTGGGGGGGTCTCTGTGGATTTGAGGCTCTCGGGGGGGGTTTTTGGGGGTCTCTGGAGATTTGGGGGTCTCTGGGTGGTCTTTGGGGGTCTCTGGGGTGGGTCTCTGGGGATTTGGGGGTCTCTGGGTAGTCTTTGGGGGTCTCTGTGGATTTGGGGGTCTCTGGGGGTTTGGGGGTCTCTGGGTGGTCTTTGGGGGTCTCTGTGGGTTTGAGGGTCTCTGGGTATCTCTGGGGGGGTCTCTGGGGGGGGTCTCTGGGTTTTTGGGGGTCTCTGGGCGGTCTCGGGGGGGGGTCTCTGTGGATTTGGGGGTCTCTGGGTGGGTCTTTGGGGGTCTCTGTGGATTTGGGGGTCTCTGGAGATTTGGGGGTCTCTGTGGGTTTGGGGGTCTCTGGGTGGTCTTTGGGGGTCTCTGGGGTGGGTCTCTGGGAATTTGAGGCTCTCTGGGGGGGGTTTTGGGGGTCTCTGGGGTGGGTTTTTGGGGGTCTCGGGGGGGGGTCTCTGTGGGTTTGGTTTTTTGGGGGTCTCTGGGTGGTCTTTGGGGGTCTCTGTGGATTTGGGGGTCTCTGGAGATTTGGGGGTCTCTGGGTGGTCTTTGGGGGTCTCTGTGGATTTTGGGCTCCCCCTTGACCCCCCCCGTGTGTCCCCCCTCCCCAGACCAGGCGCAGACGAAGCTCAAGGGGGTCATTTATTTCCAGGCCATCGAGGAGGTTTGGTACGACCCCGGCAGGGTGGCCGGAAAGGTGCGGGAAGGGGGGGGGGACAGGATCTGGGGGGCCCGCCCAGGGGTCTCCATGGGGCTGGGGGGGGGGTCTATAGGACACACTCAGGGTGTTCCGTGGGGCTGGGGGACCTATAGGACCTATAGGACCACCCAGGGGGCTCTATGGGGCTGGGGGGGGTCTATAGGACCCACTCAGGGTGTTCTGTGGGGCTGGGGGACCTATAGG
Organism: Manacus candei; assembly: GCF_025592945.1. NCBI lineage: Eukaryota > Metazoa > Chordata > Aves > Passeriformes > Pipridae > Manacus > Manacus candei. The sequence goes on from NW_026138687.1 coordinate 3,508, forward strand.
ACCTATAGGACCACCCAGGGGGCTCTATGGGGCTGGGGGGGGTCTATAGGACCCACTCAGGGTGTTCTGTGGGGCTGGGGGACCTATAGGACCTATAGGACCACCCAGGGGGCTCTATGGGGCTGGGGGGGGTCTATAGGACCCACTCAGGGTGTTCTGTGGGGCTGGGGGACCTATAGGACCTATAGGACCACCCAGGGGGCTCTATGGGGCTGGGGGGGGTCTATAGGACCCACTCAGGGTGTTCTGTGGGGCTGGGGGACCTATAGGACCTATAGGACCACCCAGGGGTCTCTATGGGGCTGGGGTGGTCTATAGGACCCACTCAGGGTGTTCTGTGGGGCTGGGGGACCTATAGGACCTATAGGACCACCCAGGGGGCTCTATGGGGCAGGGGGAGTCTCCATGGGGTGGGGGGACCTATAGGACCTATAGGACCACCCAGGGATCTCTATGGGGCAGGGGGAGTCTCCATGGGGTGGGGGGACCTATAGGACCTATAGGACCACCCAGGGATCTCTATGGGGCTGGGGGGGTCTATAGGACCCACTCAGGGTGTTCTGTGGGGCTGGGGGGTCTCCATGGGGTGGGGGGACCTATAGGACCTATAGGACCACCCAGGGGGCTCTATGGGGCTGGGGGGGGTCTATAGGACCCACTCAGGGTGTTCTGTGGGGCTGGGGGACCTATAGGACCTATAGGACCACCCAGGGGGCTCTATGGGGCTGGGGGGGGTCTATAGGACACACTCAGGGTGTTCTGTGGGGCTGGGGGACCTATAGGACCTATAGGACCACCCAGGGGGCTCTATGGGGCTGGGGGGGGTCTATAGGACCCACTCAGGGTGTTCTGTGGGGCTGGGGGACCTATAGGACCTATAGGACCACCCAGGGGTCTCTATGGGGCTGGGGTGGTCTATAGGACCCACTCAGGGTGTTCTGTGGGGCTGGGGGACCTATAGGACCTATAGGACCACCCAGGGGGCTCTATGGGGCTGGGGGGGGTCTATAGGACCCACTCAGGGTGTTCTGTGGGGCTGGGGGACCTATAGGACCTATAGGACCACCCAGGGGTCTCTATGGGGCTGGGGTGGTCTATAGGACCCACTCAGGGTGTTCTGTGGGGCTGGGGGACCTATAGGACCTATAGGACCACCCAGGGGGCTCTATGGGGCAGGGGGAGTCTCCATGGGGTGGGGGGACCTATAGGACCTATAGGACCACCCAGGGATCTCTATGGGGCAGGGGGAGTCTCCATGGGGTGGGGGGACCTATAGGACCTATAGGACCACCCAGGGATCTCTATGGGGCTGGGGGGGTCTATAGGACCCACTCAGGGTGTTCTGTGGGGCTGGGGGGTCTCCATGGGGTGGGGGGACCTATAGGACCTATAGGACCACCCAGGGGGCTCTATGGGGCTGGGGGGGGTCTATAGGACCCACTCAGGGTGTTCTGTGGGGCTGGGGGACCTATAGGACCTATAGGACCACCCAGGGGGCTCTATGGGGCTGGGGGGGGTCTATAGGACCCACTCAGGGTGTTCTGTGGGGCTGGGGGACCTATAGGACCTATAGGACCACCCAGGGGTCTCTATGGGGCTGGGGTGGTCTATAGGACCCACTCAGGGTGTTCTGTGGGGCTGGGGGACCTATAGGACCTATAGGACCACCCAGGGGGCTCTATGGGGCAGGGGGAGTCTCCATGGGGTGGGGGGACCTATAGGACCTATAGGACCACCCAGGGATCTCTATGGGGCTGGGGGGGTCTATAGGACCCACTCAGGGTGTTCTGTGGGGCTGGGGGGTCTCCATGGGGTGGGGGGACCTATAGGACCTATAGGACCACCCAGGGGGCTCTATGGGGCTGAGGGGGTCTATAGGACCCTCTCAGGGGGTTCTATGGGGCAGGGGGAGTCTCCATGGGGTAGGGGGGAACCTATAGGACCCACTGAGGGGTCTCTATGGGACTGGGGGACCTATAGGGCCCACCCATGGGGTTCTATGGGGCTGGGGGACCTATAGGACCCACGGAGGGGTCTCTATGGGGCTGAGGGATCTATAGGGCCCACCGAGGGGTCTCTATGGGACTGGGGGACCTATAGGACCCACTGAGGGTGTTTTGTGGGGCTGGAGGCACCTATAGGGCCTTCTTGGGGGGAAGGGAGGGGTGGTCTCTGTGTCTGCCCCCCAAAATGTCCCCGTCCGGCCCCCCCAGAGCCCAAACCCCCGGCTGACCTTCTGCCTCAAGACCTACGAGCGGCTCTTCTGGCTCGTGGCTCCCTCGGCCGAAGCCCTTCGGATCTGGATGGACGCCGTGCTCACCCTCACCCGCGGCGGGGGGGCCTTCTGAGACCCCCTTTCCCCCCCAAAAATCCCCTCAAAACCCCCCCAAAAATCCCCTCAAAACCTTCACAAAAATCCTCTCAAAAACCCCCAAAAATCCCCTCAAAACCCTCACAAAAATCCCCTCAAAACCCCCCCCAAAATCCCCTCAAAACCCCCCGAAAAATCCCCTCAAAACCCTCACAAAAATCCTCTCAAAAACCCCCAAAAATCCCCTCAAAACCCTCACAAAAATCCCCTCAAAACCTTCACAAAAATCCTCTCAAAACCCCCCAAAAATCCCCTCAAAACCCCCCCAAAAATCCTCTCAAAACCCCCCCCAAAAATCCCCTCAAACCCCCCCAAAAATCCTCTCAAAACCCTCACAAAAATCCCCTCAAAACCCTCACAAAAATCCTCTCAAAAACCCCCAAAAATCCTCTCAAAACCCCCCAAAAATCCCCTCAAACCCCCCCAAAAATCCTCTCAAAACCCCCCAAAAATCCCCTCAAAACCCTCCCAAAAATCCTCTCAAAAACCCCCAAAAATCCTCTCAAAACCCCCCAAAAATCCCCTCAAACCCCCCCGAAACATCCCCTCAAAACCCCCCCAAAAATCCTCTCAACCCCCCCCAAAATCCTCTCAAAACCTTCACAAAAATCCTCTCAAAACCCCCCAAAAATCCCCTCAAACCCCCCCAAAAATCCTCTCAAAACCCCCCAAAAATCCCCTCAAAACCCTCACAAAAATCCTCTCAAAAACCCCCAAAAATCCCCTCAAAACCCCCCCAAAAATCCCCTCAAAACCCCCCAAAAATCCCCTCAACCCCCCCCGAAAAATCCCCTCAAAACCCTCACAAAAATCCTCTCAAAAACCCCCAAAAATCCCCTCAAAACCCTCACAAAAATCCTCTCAAAAACCCCCAAAAATCCCCTCAAAACCCCCCCAAAAATCCCCTCAAAACCCCCCAAAAATCCCCTCAAACCCCCCCAAAAATCCTCTCAAAACCCTCACAAAAATCCTCTCAAAACCCCCCCAAAAATCCCCTCAAAACCCTCACAAAAATCCCCTCAAAACCCTCACAAAAATCCTCTCAAAACCCCCCAAAAATCCCCTCAAAACCCCCCCAAAAATCCCCTCAAAACCCCCCCAAAAATCCCCTCAAAACCCCCCCCAAAATCCCCTCAAAACCCCCCCAAAAATCCTCTCAAAACCCTCCCAAAAATCAGCCGGGAGCCCCAAAACCCGACTGGGAACGATGGGCGGCCATTTTGTCCCCTCACGTTTCCCGCCATTTTGTCCCCCTCACATTTCCCTCCCTTTTCCCCTCACGTTTCCCTCCATTTTCCCCTCACATTTCCCGCCATTTTCCCCTCACATTTCCCGCCATTTTCCCCTCACGTTTCCCTCCATTTTCCCCTCACATTTCCCGCCATTTTCCCCTCACGTTTCCCGCCATTTTCCCCTCATGTTTCCCTTCTATTTTCCCCTCACATTTCCCGCCATTTTCCCCTCACATTTCCCTCCCTTTTCCCCTCACGTTTCCCGCCATTTCCCCCTCACATTTCCCGCCATTTTCCCCCTCACGTTTCCCGCCATTTTCCCCTCATGTTTCCCTTCTATTTTCCCCTCACATTTCCCGCCATTTTCCCCTCACGTTTCCCACCATTTCCCCCTCACATTTCCCGCCATTTTCCCCTCACATTTCCCGCCATTTTCCCCTCACGTTTCCCTTCTATTTTCCCGCCATTTTCCCCTCAATTTTCCACCCCTTTTTCCATCACGTTTCCCACCGTTTTTCCCCTCACATTCCTCACCATTTCCCCTCAATTTCCCGCCCTTTTCCCCTCGCATTTTCCACCCTTTTTCCACCTTTTTTCCCCTCATGGTTCCCACCCTTTTCCCCCTCACATTTCCCACCATTTTCCCCTCACGTTTCCCACCATTTTCCCTTCTATTTTTCCCGCCATTTTCCCCTCAATTTTCCACCATTTTCCCCTCACAATTCCCTCCATTTTCCCCTCACTTTTTCCACCATTTTCCCCTCAATTTTCCAACCCTTTTCCCCTCATGTTTCCCACCCTTTCCCCCCCCGTTTTCCCCTCAATTTTCCACCCCTATTTCCCTCACTTTTCCCACCCTTTTCCCCTCAATTTCCCACCCTTTTCTCCTCACTTTTCCTGCCTTTTTTTTCTCCCCTTTCCCCCCCATTTTCTACCTTTCTCCCCCCCCCATTTCCCACTTTTTTCCCCTCACGTTCCACCCGGGAACCCTGACCGTTACTGGGAGCACTGGGAGCCAACTGGAAGCCCCACAATTCCTCCCTTGGGATCCTGCCTGGCCTGGCCTGTGTATTTATTAAAGCTTTTTTTGGGACAAAACTCTCATTTTTGGTCATTTCGGTGTATATTATACACAGTTTCATATATAACCGTGCATCTAATATATATACGTATAATTATATAACTAACATATATTATATATAATATATAATATTATGTTATATAATTATACACCCAAATAGATGTTATGTATATAATTATACCTATTATTTATTCATATTTTTATATTTTTGTGTATTTGCTAATATTTTTTGTTATACGCGATTACATTTTCATAATTTTTATATTTTGGCATATTTTAAAGCACTTACTTATTTACACCCTTATACACTTATTTACACTCACTTATTTATAATTATATATATAATTATATATATATAATATATATATAATATATGATATATATATAATTATATATATATATAATTATATATATAATTATATATATATTATTATTTATATCTATATATATATAGATAGATATAATTATATATATAATTATATATATAATTATAAAACACATTACTTAGTCCTTCCCTCCCCCAAAAAAATGACTCCGGGACCCCCAAATTCCACCACAACCCTTTTTATTGATCCCCCCCCAGCTCGGGGAGGAGGAGACAAGGAAGCTCCGCCCTAATGGGGGAGGAGACAAGGAGGCCCCGCCCTAACGGAGGAGGGGCAACAACAGGAAGGGGAGGAGCCACCCGGGCCCCTCCAGGGGGTGGCCCCGCCCCGACGGGCCCTTGGTCCCATCCTTGCGCCCCTGGCGCCCGGCGACCATCTTGTCCCCGCCCCCGGCGGCCATCTTGTCCCCGCCCCCGGCAGCCATCTTGTCCCCGCCCCCGGCGGCCATCTTGTCCCCACCCCCGGCGGCCATCTTGTCCCCACCCCCGGCGGCCATCTTGTCCCCGCCCCCAGCGGCCATCTTGTCCCCGCCCCCGGCGGCCATCTTGTCCCCGGCGGCCATCTTGCCACCAGCGGCCCTCTTCCCCCCGGCGTCCACACCGGGCTGACCGCCGGTGGCCTCAGTGGCCGCGTCGACCTCCCCGGCACCCTCCGCGCCGCCGCCGGCGGTGGCGGCCATCTTGTTCGGCGTGGCGTCGGCGTCGGCCGCCCTGGGCGTGGCCGTGGGGGCGTGGCCGTGGGGGAGGAGCTCGAGGCGGGGCAGGTCGGGGTCGAAGAGGGTCCTGTTGGCCAGGTGGCGGTTGCAGAGGTCGCCGGCGCAGCAGGAGCCGCTCAGCGAGGCCGCGTCGTCCCCCCGCCATTCCTGGGCGCAGCTCCCGTCCCGGACGCAGCCCCGCACCTCCCGCCACAGCGTCACGTTACCTGGGCGGGGTCAAGGGGGGGCGGGGTCAGGGGCGAGGCCACGCCCCCCATGGGGGTCCTAGAGGGTCATCCCGGCAATGGCCACGCCCCCTAAATGCCATATAAGGTCACCGTGGCGACCACTACCCCCACCCCATAGGGTCACCCTACGTCCCCTATAGGGTCACCCTGCGATGGCCACGCCCCCCAGACACCATATAGGGTCGCCCTATATTTCCTATAGGGTGATCCCAGCGATGGCCACGCCCCCTAGATACCATATAGGGTCATCCTACGTCCCCTATAGGGTCACCCTGTGATGGCCACGCCCCCCTGAAGCCATAGGAGGTCACCATGGCGACCACTACACCCCCCCCCCCCCATAGGGTCACCCTACGTCCCCTATAGGGTCACCCTGCGATGGCCACGCCCCCTAGACACCATATAGGGTCGCCCTATATTCCCTATAGGGTGATCCCAGCGATGGCCACGCCCCCTAAATGCCATATAAGGTCAATATGGGGACTACATGGGAGCCCCCAGCCCCATAGAGACCCCATAGAGACCCCCTAAAACCCCCTAAAGACCCCTAAAGACCCACTAAAGACCCCATAGAGACCCCATAGAGACCCCCTAAAACCCCCTAAAGACCTCTAAAGACCCACTAAAGACCCCATAGAGACCCCCTAAAACCCCCCAAACACCCCATAGAGACCCCCTAAAACCCTCTAAAGACCCCTAAAGACCCACTAAAGACCCCTAAAGACCCCCCAAAGACCCCATAGAGATCCTCCAAAACCCCCCAAATACCCCCTAGAGGGTCTTAGAGACCCCTTAAAACCCCCTGAAGACCCCCTAAAGACCCCATAGAGGCCTCATAGAGACCCCATAGAGACCCCAAAGACCCCCTAAAACCCCCCAAAGACCCCCTAAAGACCCCATACAGACCCCCCAAAACCCCCTAAATCCCCCAAACACCCCCCAAAGACCCCCTAGAGACCCCCCAAAGACCCCATAGAGGCCTCACCCAGCCTGAGGGTGACGTTGCCATGGAAACAGCCCCTCAGGTCGTCGTAGCACTGGACGACGGTGCCGGGGGGGCAGGGCCCCTCCTCGGGGCACCCGAAACAGCGCAGCCCGTTGGGGGTCCGGGCGCTGCCGTTGGCTGGGGGGGGGGGGGGGGGAGCAACAGGGAGGGGCGTGGTCAGCGAGGCTCCGCCCACAGGCCCCGCCCACCCAGTGGCCGGTGCCCCCCAGTGCCCTCCCAGTGCCTCCCAGTCCCTCCCAGTGCCTTCCCAGTGCCTCCCAGTGCCTTCCCAGTTCCTCCCAATTCCCTCCCAGTGCCCACCGAGTCCCTCCCAGTCCCCCCCAATCCCCTCCCAGTCCCCCCCAATCCCCTCCCAGTCCCTCCCAGTCCCCTCCCATCCCCTCCCAGTCCCTCCCAGTCCCTCCCAATCCCCTCCCAGTCCCCCCCAATCCCCTCCCAGTCCCTCCCAGTCCCCTCCCAGTCCCCCCTAATCCCCCCCCAATCCCCCCTCAATCCCCTCCCAGTCCCTCCCAGTCCCTCCCACTCCCCTCCCAGTCCCTCCCAGTCCATCCCAATCCCCTCCCAGTCCCCTCCCAGTCCCTCCCAGTCCCCTCCCAGTCCCCCCTAATCCCCCCCCAATCCCCCCTCAATCCCCTCCCAGTCCCTCCCAATCCCCTCCCAGTCCCTCCCAGTCCATCCCAATCCCCTCCCAGTCTCTCCCAGTCCCTCCCAATCCCCTCCCAGTCCCTCCCAGTCCATCCCAATCCCCTCCCAGTCTCTCCCAGTCCCTCCCAGTCCCTCCCAATCCCCCCCCAAACCCCTCCCAGTCCCTCCCAATCCCCTCCCAGTCCCCCCAAATCCCCTCCCAGTCCCCCCAAATCCCCTCCCAGTCCCTCCCAGTCCCTCCCAATCCCCTCCCAAACCCCTCCCAGTCCCCCCCAATCCCCTCCCAGTCCCTCCCAGTCCCTCCCAAACCCCTCCCAGTCCCCCCCAGTACCGGGCAGGGGCAGCGCCCCCTGCTGGCCGAGGGGCAGCTGGTGGTTGCAGGCCCCGCCCCCGCAGTGACGTCGCCGCTCGAACACGACGACCCCCAAGAGCTCGAGGGCGCGGGCGATGGCCCCGGGCTGGCCCCGCCCACAGCCACGCCCACCCAGCGCGAACCGGCCGTGACCTGGGGGGGGATGGACCCCATAAATACCCCATAGGGACCCCCCACCCCATAGAGACCCCATAAATACCCCATAGGGACCCCAGAGACCCCCCACCCCATAGAGACCCCATAAACACCCCATAGAGACCCCCCACCCCATAGAGACCCCATAAACACCCCATAGAGACCCCAGAGACCACCGACCCCATAGAGACCCCATAAATACCCCATAGGAACCCCATAAATACCCCATAGACCCCAGAGACCACCGACCCCACAGAGACCCCATAAACACCCCACAGAGACCCCCCACCCCATAGAGACCCCATAAACACCCCACAGAGACCCCCCACCCCATAGAGACCCCATAAATACCCCATAGGGACCCCAGAGACCCCCCACCCCACAGAGACCCCATAAACACCCCACAGAGACCCCCCACCCCATAGAGACCCCATAAATACCCCATAGGGACCCCAGAGACCCCCCACCCCATAGAGACCTCATAAATACCCCATAGGGACCCCAGAGACCACCGACCCCATAGAGACCCCATAAATACCCCATAGAGACCCCAGAGACCACCGACCCCATAGAGACCCCATAAATACCCCATAGGGACCCCAGAGACCACCGACCCCATAGAGACCCCATAAACACCCCATAGGGACCCCAGAGACCCCCCACCCCATAGAGACCCCATAAACACCCCATAGGGACCCCAGGCCCATCGAAACACCAGAGACCCCGCTGAACCCCATAGAGACCCCATAAACCCCCCACCCATAGACCCCACGGAGACCCCACAAACACCCCATAGGGACCCCAGACCCATGGAAACCCCAGAGACCCCACAAGGACCCCAGAGACCCCACAGAGACCCCAGAGATCCCAGAGACCCCCCCAGCCCCAGAGGGACCCCATAGGGACCACAGAGACCCCCCCACCCCATAGAAACCCCAGAGATCTCATAGAGATCCCCCCCAACCCCATAGCGACCCCCCAGACCCCATAGAGATCCCCAAGACCCCCCCAGCCCCATAGAGACCCCATAGCGACCCCACAGACCCCATAGACCCCCCCAGCCCCATAGAGACCCCATAGCGACCCCCCAGACCCCATAGAGACCCCCAAGACACCCCCAGCCCCCCAGGGCCCCCATAGACACCCCATAGCGACCCCCCAGACCCACAGAGACCCCCCAGACCCCCCAGAGACCCCCGAGACCCCCCACTCACTCCAAGTGACGGCCGCCAAGGCCTCGGCGCAGACGTCGCTGTCCGGGGGGCAGGTGACGTTGGTGGGGTGGGCACAGGTCCCGTCCTGCGCCCCACAGCTCAGGCACTGCAGCCCCACAGCTCCTGCGACCCACAGATCGACCCCACAGATCAGCCACTGCCCCATAGATCAGTTACTGCCCCATAAATCAACCCCACAGCTCAGGCACTGCACCCCACAGATCCTGCCCCATAACCGACACATCAATCCCTGCCCCACATCACCCCACTGCAGCCCCACAGATCCTGCCCCACACATCAGTCACTGCCCCACGTCTCTGTCACCAGCCCCACATCGGCCCCACATGTCACTGCCCCACATGTCACTGCCCTACACCAGCCCCAGATGTCAGTACCCCACACGGGCCCCCCATCTCAGTCACCGCCCCACACGTCACCCGCCCCGCACCGGCCCCACGTCACCGGCCCCACACGTCACGGGCCGTGGGGCAGCGCCCTCCCCGCGAGGCCCCGACGTGTCCCAGCCTGTCCCGGCCCGACCCACGGCACCGCCCAGCCCCCCTCAGCCCCCCAAAACCCCCCTGCCCCACAGATCTGACCCCTGACACCCCCCTGCCCCACAGATCTGACCCCTGACACTCCCTGCCCCACAGCCCCCTGACACCCCCCTGCCCCACAGACCCCTGACACTCCCCTGCCCCACAGATCTGACCCCTGACACCCCCCTGCCCCACAGCCCCCTGACACTCCCTGCCCCACAGATCTCACCCCCGACACCCCCCTGCCCCACACATCCTGCCCCACAGCTGCATGACACCCCCCACGCCCCACAGATCTGACCCTGACACCCCCTGTACCCCAGCCCCCTGACACCCCCTGCCCCACAGATCTGACCCCCTGACACCCCCTGCCCTACAGCCTCTGCCCCACAAATCTGACCCCAACAACCCCCTGCCCCACAGATCTGACCCCCTGACACCCCCTGCCCTACAGCCTCTGCCCCACAAATCTGACCCCAACACCCCCCTGCCCCACAGATCTGACCCCTGACACCCTCTTGCCCCACAGCTCCTGCCCCACAACCCCCCTGACACCCCCCCAGCCCCACGGCGGCCCCACATCTCCACCCCCCCCCCAACTCCTGCCCCATCAGCCCCCACCCCCCTCGCCCCCCACTCCCCGAGTGCCCCCCAAGTGCCCTCTGTACCCCCCCAGCCCCACACCCCCCGCGTGCCCCCCAAGTGCCCCCCGTACCCGTGGGTAGCAGCAGCAGTGGCAGCAGCGGCAGCAGCAGCCGGGCCCCCCCCATGGCCCTGCCCCACATGTCGGCCCGGCCCGGGGGCCGTGGGGCAGAGCCGCCCCATTTATGGCGGCGGGGACAGGGTGGGGCGAGGGTGGGGCGAGGGTGGGGGGCCCCCGGGGCTCCCCGCCCCACAGCGCGGCCCCACAGGCTGCCACGGCTTCCCCGCCCCACAGGGCGGCTTGAAAGGGCTCCCTGCCCCATAGCGTGGCCTGAGAGAGCTCTGCACCCCATAGCGTGATCCTACAGCCTCCCTGCCCCATAGCGTGGCCCTACGGCCTTCCTGCCCCATAGCATGGCCTGAGAGAGCTCCCTGCCCCATAGCACGGCCCTACAGCCTCCCTGCCCCATAGCACAGCCTGAGAGAGCTCCCTGCCCCAGAGCACAGCCCGAGAGAGCTCCCTGCCCCATAACACGGCCCAAGAGAGCTCCCTGCCCCATAGCATGCTCCTACAGCCTCCCTGCCCCATAGCACAGCCCCACAGGGTTCCACAGCTTCCCCGCCCCACAGTGTGGCCCCCCAGCAGCTCGTGAGCTCTGTGCCCTATAGATCTGCCCCACAGCTCTGCCCCACAGCTCTGCCCCATAGCTCTGCCCTAAAGCTCTGCCCCACAGCTCTTCCCAACAGTTCTGCCCCATAGCTCTGCCCCATAGCACAGCACCCCCAGCTCTGCCCCCCAGCCCTGCCCCCCATTTCCCCCCCCCCCCAGCCCGGAACAAACTCCTGAGTCACCCCCAAAATGACTCAACTCCCCCCCCCCCATAACAAAGGGGGGGGAGGGGGTGGGAATTTTTTAGGGGGGGCCCCGCCCTGCCCCACACAGGAGGGTCCCCCCCGAGGGCAGAGGGTGGGGCAGAGGGTGTGGCCCCTCCCCAAAATGTGTGGGGCGGGGCTAAAGAAAGAGAGGGAGGAGGAGGAGGAGGGGGAGGGGGAGGAAGGGGCGGGCGGGGGGAGGGGGCGGCCCCGGCGGGGGGGTCCCCGGGCAGGCGGTTGCAGAGCCCCCCCCGGCAGCAGTGGGGCGGGGCCCCCCCCCGCAGCCCCCCCAGCCCCACGGGGGTCTCGCACCAGGCGGGGGTCGCGCAGCCCCGGACCAGCCACGGCTCCCCCGAGGGGCCTGGGGGGGGGGACAGAGAGAGGTGGGGGGGGGGTCAGGGGGGGGTCAGGGGGAGACCCCGGACCCACTGAGACCCCATAGACCCTATAGAGAGCCCCTAGCCCCACAGAGACCCCAAAGACCCTATAGAGACCCCACAGAGACCCCATAGACCCTATAGAGACCCCAGAGAGACCCCACAGAGACCCCCCCCAGACCCAGAGAGACACTAGAGAGACCCCAGACCCACAGAGAGCCCCCCAGCCCCACAGAGACCCCACATAGACCCCAGACCTACAGAGACCCCATAGAGACCCCCCCAGCCCCACAGAGAACCCAGAGAGAACCCCCCAGACCCACAGAGACCCCCCAGACCCACAGAGACCCCATAAACCCTATAGAGAAACCCCAGACCCACAGAGACCCCATAAACCCTATAGAGACCCCCAAGACCCCATAAAGACCTCCCAGACCCTACAGAGACCCTAGACCCAAAGAGACCCCATAGAGACCCCCAAGACCCCACAGAGACCCCCCAGACCCACAGAGACCCCACAGGCCCTATAGAGACCCCCCAAGAGACCCCCCCAGCTCGTACAGACCCCATAGAGCCCCCTCAGAGACCCCATAACACCTGTAGAGAACCCACAGAGACCCCCCCAGATCATCCAGGTCCCACAGGGACCCCACGAAGAGCCCCCACCCCACAGAGACCCCAGAGAGCCCCCCCAAGACCCCACAGAGACCCCATAAACCCTATAGAGACCCCAGACCCACAGAGACCCCATAGGGACCCTGCAGACCCACAGAGACCCCCATAGACCCTACAGAGACCCCCCAGAGACGCCCCCGAGCCCCCCCAGACCCCCCAGAGACCCCCCAGACCTCCCAGACCCACAGAGACCCCCCCGCAGATCAAGAGAGACCCCATAGACACCCCCCAAAGCCCCCCCATAACCCCCCAAACCCCCCCATAACCCCCTCAAACCCCCCCAAATCCCCTCAACCCCCCCCAAATCCCCCCCAATCCCCCCAGCCCCCCCCATAGCCCCCCCACCGTAGGTCCTGGCGGTGGCACAGCGGGTCCGGCCCCCCCCGCACGGCAGCACTTGGGGGTCGCAGCCTTGGGGGGCGTCGGGGCCGTCGCAGCCCCAGCAGAGCAGCCCCGAGGGGGGAGGGTCCCGCTCTGCACCAGTACGGACCAGTATGGACCAGTATGGAACCAGTATGGACCAGTGTGGACCAGTATGGACCGGCCAGAACGAGGGGTCCCCTCCCAGCAAACACCGAGGGACCCCCGGGCCCCCCCCAGTGCCCTCCCAGTATATCCCAGTACACCCCAGCGCCCTTCCCACTGCCCCACAATCCCCTCCCAGTCCCCTCCCAATCCCCTCCCAGTCCCTCCCAGTCCCTCCCAGTTCCCCCCAGCCCCTCCCAATCCCCTCCCAATCCCCTCCCAGTCCCCTCCCAGTATGTCCCAGTATGTCCCAGTCCACCCCACTGTTCCCCAGTGCCCTCCCAGTATATCCCAATACGCCCCAGTGCCCTTCCCAGTCCCTCCCAGTCCCTCCCAATCCCCTCCCAGTCCCTCCCAGTCCCCCCCAATCCCCTCCCAGTCCCTCCCAGTCCCCCCCAATCCCCTCCCAGTCCCTCCCAGTCCTTCCCAGTCCCCTCCCAGTCCCCCCCCCGTCCCCTCCCAGTCCCTCCCAGTCCCCCCCCAGTCCCTCCCAGTCCCCCCCAGTCCCCCCCCAGTCCCCCCCAGTCCCTCCCAGCCCCCAGTCTCACCGGGCTCACACCGGTCCCCCCGGCAGCACCTCAGGGTGACCCTCCGGCCGCCCCCGGAGTCGAAGGCGACGAGACCCCGACAGGGCCCGAAGGAGCCGCAGCCCCGGAGCCGCCCCTCCCCCTCTGCGGGGTCACGGGGGGTCACGGGGGGGTCACGGGGTCACCCCTCCCCCAGCCCCTGGCGCCCCGCCCCCC
>NW_026138688.1:0-13778 GCF_025592945.1 Manacus candei
TCTCATGAGGCAGAACTGCAGGTTCTTGCACATGCAAAGGTCTGACAGATGCCTTCCACTTGTGGCCTAAATTCTGGTCCAGCTGATCCCTCTTCTCTTGTGAGTTTTCCCTTAGGGCCCCAGTGTCAGCTTGCCTAGAGAAAAGAACACGTTGTTAGTATGCTGCTGATTTACTTCCTTCGGAGCAAGGCCACCACTCCAACCCAGGAAGCTTGAACATTGAGATCACATCCAACATTTAACACCAATTCCTCCAATCTATGGTAATTGTACAGCACAAAAACATCCTCTCATGTATGGAAACACACAGTGTACCTAATCTAATGTGATGAGTCTAAACATAATGTCAGGCTAAATTAGGGTATGGAGCACCACAGGACACGACACAACCTTCAGGTAAACTGAGGTGCTGCAGTGTGCATGGCTTAGTCAAATGCAAGTACACCTCCTGTGGCACAGTCAAATGTCCAAATGCTGGTAGAAAATAAAGCTGTCTCCAGAAGAGAAATCCTAATACTAAAATTTAATTCTCTTTTTGCTCCGGAGTCAGTAACAAAGTGTGGAAAACAAGTTTCTTACCTAAGTGCAAAATTAATTACTCCAGTGTAATTTTTAAATGTGAATTGAATATTATGAACTTTAATTATGAATATAGAGGTTGAATTTTTGTATAACTGCTGAAAAATGAAACAAGTGCAAACAAAATGTTTGCTAAAGCTAAAAAACTGGAAAATGGAAAATGAGTATCTCCTGAAACTAAGGCAGAAAAGGAAATTTAGAAAAGATAGTATTTTCCTTATTTTAAACTTGAACCTCTTTTACCCTGTCAGCACAAATGACAAACAATAGCCAAAAAGGCCTTATCTTAAAAATACTTTTGGGTTTATTCTAATTTTACACTCTACTTCTCTAGTCAGGAAATAGGCTTTTGCAGCTCCAAGCTTGTACTCTGCCACAAAACAGGTAATACATTTGTGCTCACCAGATAAAGACAAATTGGGAAAGAAATAGAAGTTGGTTCAGACAATTTCAAGTCATCTCACAAATTCAGAGTCAATTCTGTTTTACAAAACAGTATTTACTGAATCCTATTTTAACACTAGATGAAGGACAGTTTTGTGCAGTAAAAAATTATATAAACGACCATAAAGACAATGCTATTCAGATTTGGTTGTGTGGCATTAAAAGACTCAGCTGGTCTCCCCTAGTGAGTTCAATGTAAACAGAACCAGGCCTGTAAATAACTCCACTAATTTTAATGGAAATATTTACTAGATGAAGATTGCAGGCCTAAAGTATGAAATATTGTGTTATAACCAGCATTTTTCATTGTCAACATAACCCACGAAGAGCACAATTTTCTTCTAGTTAACCCATGCAAAAATTCTTCAGGCCTCCCTATTCATCTTCACATCCATAAGGCATAACATAAGACAGGGTAACAGATGCACTCAGGTGCACAGAAGAATCAAGGGCATGGCATGAAATGTCTCAAAGACATCAATCACATGCATTAGCTCAGCCAATTTGCAAAGTATACTATGAATTTTGCATGCAGATTGGGAGTGGGAGTGCTGGTGGAAGCAAACAGAACAGAGTACATCACTGATCTGACACATCTGCATATCCAAAACATGTAACCAATATATTGGTACATACATATATATATACATAAATATATATATAATATTACCCTGGCTCAGAAGCAATGAATGCTTCAGTAGTCCTGTCACCTTCCAAAACTGAGCAAAAGGAAATAAAGAATTACAGCAGAGAGAAATTCAGAGATGCCGCATTTGCAAACATGGAGATACAATTCAGAGATTACACACGTGTCTTCATATAGCTTCCACAAAATTAATCAAAAGTTTTGCAGTGCCACAGATAACAGGTCTGAGGAAAAGTGGTAGCTACATTCAACACTGTGAGTGGGTCCTCATGCAAAACATGCTTATCACATTATTTTGGAGAGATTCAAGCTTACTGTCCAGAAAGGAGGAAAAGAAAACAAGCTTCAAGCCCCAGGAGAACACAGTGGCAAGAACCTGTAAAGGTGTTACATTATTATCAATACCAAGAAGTCCACTAAGCTGCTTTACATCTGTTGGTGCATCATGTAATAATGTGCCCAGAATACAGCTGGTTTGGAAATGAGGCTCATAGGATTATGCAAGGATAACATACCACTGAAAGGAATTTATCATTTATAACCAAGCATCACAAAGTGAGAGAGACAGAACAGTTTTAAGTAATCTGAAAATATGACAATGACTTAATTACTAGTTTCATTCTAGATAACAAACCAGTCAACATCAAAAACATTAAACTCTTAGTCATCTTCAAACCCAAATCTCCCCCATCCCCATAATACAATGCCACAATTTCCCAAATGCAAGAGCCTTTGTGAAGCAACAGAACTGGGAAAGCTCACACCACATTCTCCAGCCCTGGCACACCACGACATTACAGCTTTGACTGTCAGACAACTTACACCGCTCAGCCTGGACTGCAAAGGAAGTGTAATTAAGAGTCTTTGTTGATACAAAGTGATATTCACTAAGGGTGAGTCTAGTACAGGAGTCTAACATGAACCTTTTTTTACTGCATCTGCTTTTGGTATTTAGCTATAGGAGCCTCCATATCTAAATGGTGGAGGGCAGAAAATACAAACCAGTCCTCCACATTTTTGAGAATCTCTCATTTAGAAAAGGGCTCAGCATTCCTAGAGGAGGTCTGTGTGGAGAGACAAGAGGCTCTGCACTCATGGGCCAGGTAAGCATGGGAAGAGCTCTGCTCTGTAGCTCAGCAGTTTCACACAATGGCCACAGTCACCCAGCACAACACCACTTACTGCCATGGGGGTGGGAATGTGCATCTCCATACTGGCACTAAGTATCTCCTATCTAAACGGACAAGTACATCTCTCTGTTTCCTTCTGGCTCCATTAGCCTGGGGCATACACGCTCAAGATTGCAATGTAAAGGCCAAAAAAACACTAAGCTGGGGAAAAAACCCTCCAAAGTCTCATCCCCAGTCTGTACACCCCCAGGCTCCCAAGCAATAACACAACAGGTTATTCTAACAAACCAGAGACAGGTAACAGTAATGTAAGCTTTTACATGAAAGTTAAACTATATATATGTACATATACACACACACGTTAAGAGGAGCCTGCCAGTGGAGTCAATGAGCAATTACAAAAATGAATCATTATGTATAGATGCCTATCAGAAGAATAACATTTTTGGTTGCCATAAAAAACAACCCCAAACCACTTCCTTCATTTGCCCCATACTCAGGATTTGACTAAATCTAGACAGAGGTAGAATGATTTGATTGAATGTCATACCTCAATAAATGAAAGTGACTTCAATCAACTATATGTGTCTGATTCTTATCTGTCTGATTTACAATTTCTTGACGATGCTTCAGGCCAACCCAAACAGTGCCACAAGACACTCCAACTTCAAAATAGTAGACTAGATAAGCTTTGCAAAAATGCATTAGCCAATATTTGAAAAATGTATCATTTGTTAAAGACCTGACCCCTGTGCAAAAGTTTCACCATAAAACATAAGTACAGTTATGTAAGCAACAACGTGTCCTGCACTAACTCACTGGCAAAAGAGAGCAAATGGAGTGGCTGTTTCTCATTTAACTTAAATTCCTTCTCAAGAACTACAAGCTACATTGGAAAAAGGCCTTCATCTTCATACCTGAGTATGACTCCTCCATAAAAGTCCTCACCATACAATAACAAAAACGCCCTCAAAATCAAGGCCAAAGTTTTGCAGTCCCTTTAGAGTGACCTCATGCAGGTATTTTGCCAGAAGAGGCTGTCTCCTTGTTAGGCCATTTTGAGTTTTGTCTTCCCACTCTCTCCATTGTACTAGCAGTACCACTGTACAGCCCCATATAAAACTGGATCAAGGACCTGACCTGGCTTGAAACAGATAATTATATGGCTTAAAGCAATTGTGAAATACTGTCTTTGCATATGACAAAATCCTGTTCATAAGCACAACCCTTGCCAATATGTTACTTTTTCAGCTATAAACTTTATGTGCCGAAACTATGTTTTCATTGTGTATTTGCCTGGCACTTGGCACAGTGGGATCCAAAAGCACTTCTGCAATGGTCTGCAAAAATGGGTAGTTTCTTCTAAACAGTATAGGTCTGCTTGAAACAACAACATAGGTTTTCCTACAATTTCAGAAACTTTAAAGATTCAAAGGCATCAGTTCCCCTAAGAGGTGGCAGCTGGAAGCCAAGTGGGATATGTTGGGCTATCTCAGGTCTCACTAGACACCTGTGTTTAGCCAACTGTTTAGCCAACTTAGAATCACACTCAAGTTCTCTACAGATTATAACTTGAGTCAGCACTTCACTTGCATGTAGACATCTCACTTTTATTAGGTATCTCAATCCTCATCTGAGTCCCACGTGTCTTTTTCTTTTAGAGGCTCCAGGACCCCAAAGGTTTTGAAGCCCTTAAATTGGCTTCAATATTGCAATACCAAGGAGACACTGACAGCACACCACCACAATGAAGAAACCCAATACTGGGGTAATTATATTACCAGTGGTTCATTTTTCTGATGAACACTCTATCTACTATCACTACTGAGCCAGTACAGCACACACTACTCATCAGGTAGTGACACATAAAGCATATTCCAAAGATTCTAAATGATAACTTGGGCTATGAAACTAGTTAAAAATCTTCAAAGACAAATGAAGAATAAAGGACCCTCTATAAACCAGGTAATTTAATGACCATGATGGCTGTACCCTAACAGTCATGCACAGCACATAAGCCACTACAAAGAAGTAGAGCTGTTCACTGCCTTGGTCTGAAGAGACAGATGATGGCAACTACCATTTGAGATGCACTACTGAAGCAAACGGTCCTAAACCCAAAGCATGTGCTAAGATGAAACCAATAATGAATGCTGAATGATGAGAGAATGCTTTCTCTCTCTCTCTCTCTCTCTCTCTCTCTCTCTCTCTCTCTCTCTCTCTCTCTCTCTCTCTCTCTCTCTCTCTCTCTCTCTCCCCCTCCCTCTCTCTCTCTCTCCCTCTCTCTCTCTCAAGAAAGAAAAAAGGCCTGATATACTTCAGAAGACAACTGAAGGTACAAAACCAGCAAGATATTTCACAAAGTATATGCCATGGCACATCACTGTTACGCCACAACACGTTTATCATGATGCGAGTCTTGGTTTTTCAGTTCTGTCTGTGAATGCCTGTTAACATTATCTGCCTCAATGGCAGCTATCTGTTTAGTCAGTTACACTAAATACAGCTTAGTTGTTGCACCCAATATGATAAAGCAAAGTGTCACTCTAGCTTAACAACCCCTGCATTATCACCTGGCTTTATCACAGAGTGAAATATGATAAAAGACGCTGCTTGCCAGTCCCTCAATCCCACCAGAATTTCTCTCCTCTCCTGCCTGCATGGCAACATACACATGGCAATGTTTTCATCTCTCATTCTCTCACTCTAAAAATGTTACCCCTCTCCCCATGAAAATCAGAAATAAATTCAACAGACCCACTCTAATTCTGCACTACCTAAACAAAGTTATGTTGATGGATAGATGTAGGCCAGTCAGTCATGGGTAACAGCAAAAGGCATGGACCCACAATAAAAATCAAATCCAATTAAAATTAAATTTCTTAGAGTAGCACAGGGGCCTTTATGCAGAAGGAAAGAATCTTGTGGGAAAGGGCAGAGGGAGGGATGTTTTCCTTTCCTTAGTTCAGAACACAAAAGCTCCTCCTCCATTCTGTTGCACATCAAAAATAAATTATAAAAGATAAAGCAAGTAGGAATACAGCCATAAAAATTATCTATTGCATGCCTGTCCTAGCACACAGGGGATTACCTGCATGGAATTAAAATGACTTCTACTCACTTGAGTCAACCAGTTAATGTGTTCTGTACTTACACACCGAATTCAATCATCAGAATATCCCAACAGTATAACGAGAGCCATCATATTACACAAATGGCAACCATTGCAGAGACAAAAGACAATACTTTCCAACACTGCTAACAAGGAAATCACAGTCACATTAAAAAAAGGTTAAAGAAGAATGATTGTTTTATCAATTTACTAAAAAAACCCCTACATTCCAGTCGCCATTCCTTTGATTCTTTTTCATCTATTTTTTTTCCTCATATGTTGTTGCTATTTCTTGTTGCTATTGCTACTGAAAACAGCTGCTTGCAGCTGAACAAAAATTAGGTAACAGAAGAAAAGCTATAAAATGAAACACTGTGAAAAACAGCTAGGTCACCTGGGTTTCTCAGGCAAGCACAAAATGAACACAGCTCATCTCTAAAGGAAAAAAAATCCTAAACCAGTTATTTAAATTAATTAGCATGCATATGCACACATTTCAATAGACATCTTTTCACTCAGAGCCACACTCACCGCTTGCTTCCAATAGTCACATCCAATTCTCTTACACTCCCAGCTAATAGCTCCTGCTGCTGTGGAAAAGGTCTTCGTGCAAGCCTGCACTCACAGTAACAGGCTTGCCAGGAAAATAACAAGATGAAAAGCTCTCGCACCACCCCTAGCCGAGAGGAACCCCGAGCCTGGCACCCTGAGCCACAACAACGGCACTGCAGCCCTCAGTCCAGAAAACAAGTATTTTCGAAAGGCACTGCCTTCTAATTCCAGTGTGCATGATGCCAACTGTGAAAACAAAAGCTGCTAAAAACAGCGCGTGTGTGCGAGCATATGCACACAGAGCATCTTAGCTGGTTTTAACTCACGTTTTTTCCCCCTATTCTCCCAACCCATCAGCAAACAGAGCAGTCGATTACACTAGGTAAAATAAAATCTTGTACCACGCATTGCATCGTTTCTAATTTGCTACTGTAGCTTCTGCTGATAGGGACAGAAGATGCAGCCTGTGCTCAAAGACCTGAAGAACAAAAGAAATACTGTATGAATTAATATTGCTAATTTCTGTTCAGAGCTGACCAAAAAAGGTAAATAAGACACACACTTCTCTCACGCTTTAACGCTAAAGACAAGACAATCTTACCAGGATTTACAGCTTTTTACCCATATTCACTGGATTTGTGAGCTTTGCATCCTTGCAAACGTGCCAGCCAGTCTGAAAGCCTCGCAGAACTGAATCTGTCTCAACCTCTGCGTCTCATTTACTGTAACACAGAGGATTTTCAAAGCCATGCCTCACAACAGCTGGCTTGTTTTTGCCTGCTTCCTATGATTGACAAGTTCATACAAGCTCCGTCAACTTTAACCTTGATAAGTGAAGGCTTAGTCTGTATTGTATGTTACATCACCAGAAACTTCTGACCTCAGGGAAAAGATCTCAGAGACTTCAAAGCTTTTCCTTTCCCCCACCCCCACTCCTGGATTTGGTTATTAAAAAAAAAAAAACCACCATAAAATTTAAAAGTCTTTTATTTTTAAGTGTTTTTCTTCTCATTTGTGAAAATCATGATCCGCATTTCCGCAGTTATAGCTCTGCAAGTTTTAAATATTTACAATGATTTTAAAAGCTCAGTGTGTTACTAGGCTCTTTTCTGAACAATGTTCAAATAACCAAGTCTTTAATTTTAGAAGAGTCTTCATCAACAGCCCTCCAGCTTCAATTTTTTTGCATGTGTTTTGTGTACAGGCGTTCTCTCTTGCAGGAGATTCTGCAGGGAAAGAACTAAATGCTTTCATGCTCCATGAGCAAATTGCCACCCCCACACTCCATCTTTAGAAACCAAAAGCATCGTGGCCTTCATCAGAGCAAAGCTCAAGATCCTCTCATTTTTTCTGCAAGAACACACTAAAGACTTAACAGAGAAGCTGTGGATGAGGTTTTAATATGTATTAAAAGATCATTTTAAAGATGACCACTTAAAGAGGAGAATGTTATTTAAACTGCATGCAAAATAACAGAGCAGTTAATAACCTCCTTTAAAATTTTTCTGCCTCCCAAAGCTGCCTATTTGATTTCAAGAGAGAGAGAGAATGACTTAAAGAAAACACACCCGTTTACACAATACAACACAACTGGTTAAGAGACTGTAGCAAGTCTGGTTGGCCTATGAAGAGAAATGGAAGTTATAGCTGTCACATTACTTTTTAGCACAAAACTTCACTCAAATTTACTGGCATAAACAGCCTCCTGCGTGACAGCAAATCATAACCATGCTGCCTAAGGGCTTACAGCAGAAAGTGAACATTTCACAGGCTAGCTTTTAGTACCAGAACACCATAAAGCCACTCCATATGTCAGAAACATACAGACTGCTCCACTGAGGAGACAAATCAGTCACCTATTTCCAGTGATGCCTTTCATCAAATAAGGGAAAATAAAATCTACAATACATCAGCACATGATGCTTGTATGACTAACTACAGGAGACTATATCTTACATTATGTCTTATCTCCCTACTCAACTGTAATCATTAACAGGGCCATAAGAATATAGCTGGCTTTCAAGCAATGCAACAAAAATGTACGTCTTTAGATGGTTTTCATTCTAATCTTCTTTACAGGAAAAGCAGTAAAATCAAACCAGAACACAAAAATGAACTACTCTGTTTCTCTCTCCACAAACTTTTTTGTGTGCTGTTCCTTTCACTCACTCCCAATTTCAGTAGCTTCAGAATCATGTTTAGGACTTCTTCCAGCTTCTCATTCTTGGAAACACATTTAGGGGCAGGGGAAGAAACTTTCTATAAGAAGAAACTACTCTCCAACACTTCCTTTTATCAGCCCATGATGGCCTCATATACCCCCAGCTGTCACTGCATGCACAGTGGAGAACAGATGTGCCAGAAGCAATTGAGCAAAAGTAACTTTACTCTGTAATAGGAAGCTGGAAGTAGAAAAAAGGGGATCTATGAGGTGGGGTGGCCACCTTCAAGTTTAGAAATGGGTATTCAAAACTCAGCTAACAAAAGTAGACGGAGAATCCATACTTTCAAGGGTGCAGAGAATGAACAAATTGGATGGGGGAGAAACAGGGCTGCATTACTGCAGCTACTGTAAACCAAGCATAGGCTTTGGAGGCAGTCCAGCACCCATTTAATGAGATCCAGCAGCTGCTGGTGAGCCAGAGCGGAGCATCACACCAACCTGCAGGACGAACACCTGACAGCCCCTGGGATGAGTGCTGCCAGGAGACCGAGGAACGGGGAGGCAATGGCAGGAGCCTGCAAGTTTTAACACTCTCATTTAGCCGCAACCAACCCCAAATCCTGAAATAATGCATTTGTGATGCTTTGAAGAACCACACATCTCTCAGCTCAAGCAACCTGAAAGTTTTAAAATGGACAACAAGAGGAAGAAAAAGACTTCAAGTGCGACAATATATCATGTGACTTCTGCCTTGACCCTGAGGCATGAGAAGAATCTGGTCCAAAACTTTGCTACTTGGAGAACTATCCTGTGCCAGTGGCTATACGTATTTAGACAAATCGTTCTTGAAAGATCAAGCATCCACACTGTGGTATTTAATTTTGAAAAGGGCATTTACATACATGAGATGAATATTTTTAAAAAGAACAAGCCAGATGGTATAATGCTAAGAGATAACATGCAACTGAAGATACAATATATGAAACTCAGGGAAAATGTGTAACACTTACCAAAACACCCGACCACTCTTTTCTTTCCCACTCGCTGTTCCCTCCAAAGGTTGAATTAAATAGCAATTAAAAGGACATCCACCAATGAACTAAAGTCCTACCCAAATGAGGAAAATCCACACCTAATCGAACTAATCTAGCAAACCAGATATATAAACAAAATAAGATAAAAAAAGCTTAGGAAAAAAAAAAAAGAAAGAAAAAGCTGATGTACAAATTCTTAAGGGTGTTAGAACAAAAAAAAAGAAAAAGAAAAAACCCAGTGTTTCAAACACAGGTATCTGTTTCAAACAGACTATAGGGACAAAAGTACAGTTGTAACAATACAAAGCAAATAAGGCCACAGCAAAAAATGGACATGGACTCCCCTTCACACCTCCATGAGCAAAGAATGGCCTATGCAGGAATCATTCTCAGATGCTGCATACCACTGAAAGTGGGTAGTCATGAGTTACCTGGACTATATGATAATTACCCGAAACTTCCATACGAAATTGCTGAAATAGTAGCTGTGATGCACAACTGATACTTGGGCAACTGCTTGAGTAAAGTGACACCTGCAATGTTTGGGGAGGGAAGGTGTGAGGGTGCTGAAGAGACAGAATGAAAGAAAGCAAGAATAAAAATATTCATTATGAATCTGCAGAACTTCAGAACTATAAGCTTTACATCTAAATTAAGGAAAGAAGTAGAAATTTTATAAAGAGATTCAGCAGCTGCACTAACTAGCGCATAAAAATGACAAAGAATAATTTGGGCAGAAAAGTTGTGTCTTGGATGCATTAATAATCTTAGAGTCACTACACATATGGATAACAGTGATCTAGATGACAGAGACTTCAGATTTTTAGATGATTCTATAAAAGAAAATTAAAATTTTTCCTCATCAGAGATTTTTAAAAATTTCACTGTCGTGAGATAAAGTCCTCATTTGCCTCATCACATCATTCACAGAACTGGTTAGATCCAGACGATTTACAAAAGGGGTGAAAAACAAGGTGGAAAGAGTTGCTGCTATGAGAAAATTATTCTGAGTAATAAAAGACACAAAACTAAGAGTTCCTATCATTGAACAAATAGGCCATAAAACAATACATGAAATTCAGATTTAATAAATGCAAAGTAACACACAGGACAGCTTTTCCTGTACTTCACCCACAGATACAATGCTGTATAAATGAAATTACTGCTATGCAGGAAGGAAAAGCTGAATTTCACCAACTGTTCTATGAACATATCTCTGTACTTCACAGCAGTAAAAAAAAACAAAAGCAACCAACGCCCCTAAAAATAAAACAAAGCTGAAAGATGGACAGACTAACAGAGGCTGGACAAGACACCCAGCAGTATGGCTCCTCCTTTGCCCTGGTTTTATGGTTTTATGTTCCCCAAGCATCTCCTTCTGGTTCAGTCAGAAAAAGAAAACCTGCCTAGGCAGACCTTTGGCCTGTGTTCTTAAGCATCAACATCCACCAACTTCCATCATGTACCAGTGATTCAATGTTACACTGTCTCAAAGCATGATATTTATTTAACTATCTGTTATTAGTCAGTCACATAGAGCTAGTACTGGAAAGACATAGTGGTTCATGGCAATGAAAACTTGTACTATTTACAAGTACTCACAGAAATCTAAGGAAGATGAAAGCTGACAGGGTACTTCTCATATAAGAATAGATGCTGTTGGACTCTCTCTCCTCTGTATGCATAGGAAGGGTCACAGTAGTATTTTCCCATTTTCAGAATAGAAACTTTGTAATAGCCCAGATTGTACTGCATCATTGCCAGATGACACATACAATGACATAACTGGGAAAAAAAACTGGTCTGAAAGATGCCTTAATAATCCTTATCTCATAATAAAGAAATGTTAAGGACATGGACCTGCTGGAACACATCCAGAGGAGGGCCAGGAACACCTCTCCTATGAAGACAGGATGAGAGAGTTGGGATTGTTCAGCCTGGAGAAGAGAAGGCTCATGGAGACCTTATTGTAGCCTTCCAGTACCTAAAGGGGGCCTACAACAAACGTGGAGAGGGACTTTTTTCAAGGGCGTGTAGTCATAGGACAAGGGGTAATGGCTTTAAACTGAGAAAGGAGAGATTTAGAATAGATTTTAGGAAGAAATTTTTTACTGTGAGGGTGGTGAGGTACAGGTACAGATTGCCCAGAGAAGCTGTTGATGCCCCATCCCCAGAAGTGTCAAGATCAGGTTGGATAGGCCTTTGGAAGTGGAAGATCTAGTGGAAGATATTCTTGTCCATGGCAGGGGAGTTGGAACTACACTGGTCTTTAAGGTCCCTTCCAACCCAAGCCACTCTCTGATTCTAATGTAAACAAAAAGGGCTTCAGGAGCTCACATACTTGAAGCCTTTATTAATAGCTAAGAGTCTGTGAGCATCGACATTAGCTCTTCTGCACTTCCTTCAGATGACAACAAATAGCTGCACACAACTTACTGGAAAGGGAAAACTATGATTTTTAATTTTTTTTTTATTTCCAACTTTATGCAAGAAGACATTTTCACATGCAAATTCATTACTGTTAGCAATTCAGATATCTGAAGCATTACTTCAATCAAACTGGTATGTTCTGGCTACACAAAAAGCATGTTTTCTTCTCCCTTTAACTCAATAACTAACCTTCCTCAAACAAGAGTACTTAAACATTTAAATAGTCCTTATTTCACTAAAACTGATTTAAAAAAGAGAACACATCACTTTAAAAGCTCTTGAATAAAATGAACATAGAAATTGACAGTACATTGCACATTAGCTAAAAAAAATTATGCATTTTTAGAATTTATTTTCTACAGTATAGTACTTGTTAGGTCATTCCATACTTAACAAGCTGATATTTATTTGCTCTAGAAGAATTAATGTGAAAAATTACATCAGTTGTAGGTGAAGTGTAGAGAATTTAGACTTTTTTTGCAACATAAAATATTGAAGGTTGTTAACAAATGCATGAAGTGTTTGCCAAAGTAATTTTTCTACTGATTTCTAAAGAAGAAGTTGCACAAGATCATACTATTTCTTCCTCATGAGGAAAAGGGAAGAGGGTGAAAACATTTTCCTTACATAGTTCTGGCAATGTCTTTGTAAATCCTGCAATGACCGAGACATACTTGCCTAGCAATGTTCATTCCAGAAGAACTTCTCAATTTGACTGTAACAATGTATATAAAGTAAATGACATAAATGAGTAAAGTAACCTCATGAAGTTCAACAAGGCCAAGTGCCAGGTCGTGCACCTGAGTCAGGGCAATCCCAAGCACAAGTACAAGTTGAGAATGGATCAAGACTAGCCCTGGAGAGAAAGACTTGGGGGTGTTTGTGGATGAAAAGCTCAATAATGGCTCTGCAATGTGCACCCCCAGCCCAGGAAGCCAAACGTGCCCTGGGCTGCATCACCAGCAGCGTGGCCAGCAGGGTAAGGGAGGGGATTCTTCCCATCTACTCTGCTTTTGTGAAAATCTATCTTGATTTCTGCATCCGGCTCTAGGGTCCTCAATGGAAGAAAGACATGGACCCGTTGGAATGAGTCCAGAGGAGGGCCACTAAGTTCATCAGAGGGCTGGAACACCTTTCCATTGAGGACAGGCTCAGAGAGCTGGGACTGTTCAGCCTGGAAAAGAGAAGGCTCAGGAGGACCTTACAGCAGCCTTCTGCTATGTAAAGGGGGCTACAAGAACACTGGAGAGAGACTTTTCACAAGGCTATGTAGAGATAGGACAAGGGGGTATGGCCTTAAGCTGAAGGAGGGCAGGTTTAGATTAGAAATTAGAAAGAAATTCTGTACTGTGAGAGTAGTGAGACACTGGAACAGGTTATCCAGAGAGGTTGCAGGTGTCAAAGACCAGGTTGGATGGGGCTCTGAGTACCCTGGACTAGTGGAAGGTCCCCTGCCCATGTCAGGAGGGTTGGAACTAGATGATCTCTAAGGTCCCTTCCAACCTGAACCATTCTAGGATTCTATAATTCTAAATAAAGAAGACAAGTTTAAAATAGCTGTGTAACAGAATGCCTGCAAGCAGAGTTCTGATTAACTATTTAAGCAAATGGCCTTTTTGCTACATATAAAACCCCCAACCCTTCAAGTCTTGCATTTCAGTAGCTAAGTTCCCAGTTAAGCTGATAC
>NW_026138689.1:0-19546 GCF_025592945.1 Manacus candei
GGTGGGGGTGGGTTTTTTTGAGGGGTGGGGGTGGTTTTTTGGGGGGGTGGGTGGTTTTTTGGGGGGGGTGTGGTTTTTTGGGGGTGGTTTTTTTTGGGGGTGGGGGTGGTTTTTTGGGGGTGTGGGGTGGTTTTTTTGGGGGTGGGGGTGGTTTTTTGGGGGTGTGGGTGGGTTTTTTGGGGGGTGGGGGTGGGTTTTTTTGGGGGGTGGGGGTGGTTTTTTGGGGGTGTGGGTGGGTTTTTTGGGGGTGGGGGTGGTTTTTTTGGGGTGGGGGTGGGTTTTTTGGGGTGGGGGTGGGTTTTTTTGAGGGGTGGGGGTGGTTTTTTGGGGGGGGGTGTGGTTTTTTGGGGGTGGTTTTTTTGGGGGTGGGGGTGGTTTTTTGGGGGTGTGGGTGGGTTTTTTGGGGGGTGGGGGTGGGTTTTTTGGGGTGGGGGGGGTTTTTGAGGGGTGGTGGTGGTTTTTTGGGGGTGTGGGTGGGTTTTTGGAGGGGAGAGTGATTTTTTGGGGGGTGGGGGTGGGGTTTTTTTGGGGGCTGGGGGTGGTTTTTGGGGGGGGTGGGTGGTTTTTTGGGGGGTGGGTTTTTTGGGGGGTGGTGGGTTTTTTGGGGGTAGGGGTGGGTTTTTTTTTGGGGGGTGGTGGGTTTTTTGGGGGTGGGTTTTTTTGAGGGGTGGGGGTGGTTTTTTGGGGGGCGTGGTTTTTTGGGAGGGTGGGGTGGTTTTTTTGGGGCTGGGGGTGGTTTTTTTTGGGGGGGTGGGTGGTTTTTTTGGGGTGGGGGTGGGTTTTTTGGGGTGGGTTTTTTGGGGGCTGGGGGTGGTTTTTTTTGGGGGAGGGTTTTTTTTGGGGGAGGGTTTTTTTGGGGATGGTTTTTGGGGGGGTGGGGGTGGTTTTTGGGGTGTGGGTGATTTTTTGGGGGGTGGGGGTGGTTTTTTTGGGGGGTATGGGTGGGTTTTTTGGGGGGTGGGTGATTTTTTGGGGGGTGGGGGTGGTTTTTTTGAGGGGTGTGGGTGGTTTTTTTGGGGGTGAGGGTGAATTTTTTGGGGGTGGGGGTGGTTTTTTGGGGGTGGGGGGTGGATTTTTGGGGGTGGGGGTGGTTTTTTGGGGGTGGGGGTGGTTTTTTTGGGGGGTGGGTGATTTTTTGGGGGGTGGGGGTGGGTTTTTTTGAGGGGTGTGGGTGGTTTTTTGGGGGGTGGGGGTGGTTTTTTGGGGTGGGTGTGGGTTTTTTTGAGGGGTGGGTGTGGTTTTTTTGGGGGTGAGGGTGAATTTTTTGGGGGGTGGGTGGGTTTTTTGGGGGGTGGGTGGGGGTTTTTTGGGGGGTGGGTGGTTTTTTTTTGGGGGGTTGGACCCCCAAAGGCAACAGGAAAGGGACAGGGGAAAGGTTTTTGGGGTTTGGGGGGAAACTTGGGTTTGGGGTGTGGGGGGAGTTCAGGGGAACCCCCCTCCCAGGACTGGGACCCCTCCCAGGTTTAGGGGACCCCTCCCAGTTTTAGGGGACGCCCCCCCCCAGGACTGGGAGACCTCCTGGTTTTAGGGGATGCCCCCAAGGACTGGGACCCCTCCCAGTTTTAGGGGACCACCCTCCCAGAACTGGGACCCCTCCCATGTTTAGGGAACCCCCCTGGTTTTAGGAGACCCCCCTTGGTTTTAGGAGACCCCCTCCCCAGGACTGGGACCCCTCCCAAGTTTAGGGGATCCCTCCTGGTTTTAGGGGATCCCCCAGGTCTGGGACCCCTCCCAGGTTTAGGGGACCCCTGTTGCTTTGGGTCTCAATCCCAAATCCCAGATTTGGGATTGAGACCCCTCCCAGGTTTTTGGGGACTCCTCCAGGACTGGGACCCCTCCTAGATTTAGGGATCCCCCCCAGGACTGGGACCCCTCCAAGGTTTAGGGGACCCCTCTTGCTTTTAAGGGACCCCAGATTTGGGACTGGGACCCCTCCAAGGTTTAGGGGACCCCTCTTGCTTTTAAGGGACCCCAGATTTGGGACTGGGACCCCCTCCCAGGTTTTTGGGGACTCCCCCAAGTCTGGGACCCCTCCCAGGTTTAGGGGACCCCCCCCCCAAGGACTGGGACCCCTTCCAGATTTAGGGGGACCCCCCCTCTGGTTTTAGGGGACCCCCCCCCAGGACTGGGACCCCTCCCAGTTTTAGGGGATCCCCCCAGGACTGGGAGCCCCTCCCAGGTTTAGGGGACCCCCCTCCCAGGACTGGGAGCCCTCCTGGTTTTAGGGGACCCCCCCTCCCAGGTTTAGGGGATGCCCCCAGGACTGGGACCCCTCCCAGATTTAGGGGACCCCTCCTGGTTTTAGGGGACACCCCCCAGGACTGGGACCCCTCCCATGTTTAGGGGACCCCCCCATCAGGTCTAGGACCCCTCCCAGATTTAGGGGACCTCTCCCAAGGACTGGGACCCCTCCCAAGTTTAGGGGACCCCTCCTGGTTTTAGGGACCCCCCCAGGACTGGGACTCCTCCTGGTTTTAGGGGACCCCAGGTTTAGTAGTGGGACCCCTCCCAGGTTTTTGGGGACTCCCCCAGGACTGGGACCCCTCCCAGATTTTGGGAAACCCACCCCCCCAGCTCTAGGGGACCTCCCCCCCCAAATTTTGGGGTGTCCCCTTGCCTTGACCCGCTGTTTCCTGTGCTGGGGGTGCCCGGGGGGATGAAGGCCCTCGGCCTCCTCCTCCTCCTCATCACTGTCCTCGTCCTCCCCGGGGGGAAAAGGCACCTCCTGCAGCCCCCCCAGGCCCCCCCTCTGCTCCGACTCCTTCCCGGCGTTCCTGAGGGGGGGGGGGAAACGGGATGAGCCCAAAAAAAAAAAAATCCCAAAAAACCTCCTTAAAAGTCCCAAAAAACCTTCCCAAAATCTCCCAAAAAAACCCCCCAAAAACCCCAAAAACCCTCCAAAAACCCACCAAAGAAAACCCCAAAAAACCTCCAAAAAAACTCCAACACCCTCCCCCCCAAAAAAACCCCAAAACCCCAAAAACCTCCCAAAAATGCCCCCCCAAAAACTCCTCAAAATACAAAAAAACTCCCCAAAATCCTCCAACCCCCCCCCCAAAAAACCCAAAACCCCCCAAATATCACCTTAAAAATCCCCCCAAAAAACCCAAAAACCTTCCCCAAAAAAACTGCAAAAAATCCCCCAAAAAACCCTTAAAACCCCCCCAACCCCTTTCAAAACCTCCCAAAAAATTTCCAAAAAACCCCCAAAAAAGCCTTTAAATTCCCCCCAAAATCCTCAAAAAAACTTCAAAAAAAACCCCAAAAAACCCCAACTCCTCCCCAAAAAACTCCTAAAAAAACCCCCCAAAACCCCCTTAAACCACGCCCAAAAAACCAAAAAAATCCTCAAAAAACCAGAAAAACCCTTAACCCCCCCAAACCCCCCACAAAAAAACCCCCTTAAAATCCTCCCAAAAAAGCAAAAAAAAAACCCAAAAACCCCACCAAAAATCCGTTAAAACCCTTCAAAGCCCCCCAAAAAATCCCAAAAAACCCCTTAAAATCTAAAAAAAAAAAAAACAAAAACCCCCAAAAAAACCCAAAAAATCCCTTAAAATCTCCAAACCCCCCCCCCCAAAAAAACCCCAAAAAACCCTTAAAATTTCCAAAGAAACCCCCAAAAAACCTCCCAAAAAACCCCAAAACCCCCTTTTAAACCCAAAAACCCCCCAACTCCCCCCAAAAACCCACCTCTGGATCTGCTCCTGGATCCTCCTCAGCAGCAGCGACTCCCCGGGGGGTTCCCCGGGGGGGGTCCCGGGGGGGCTCCCCCTGGTTGGGGGGCCCGGGTTGGGGGGCCCGGGGCAGGGGGGGGGCCCCGGGGGGGGCTCCGGGGGGGCTCCGGCCCAGCAGGGCCCGGACCCGGCGGGACCTCATGGCCAGGATGGTGTCGCTGTAGCCCACCTCCTCCAGGTACCTAATTAGGGGATTCATTAGGGAATAATTAGGGAATTCATTAGGGAATTGGGTGGAAACAGCCCCCCCCCCCCCCCAAAATTTTAATTTAAATTATTTTAATTTGAATTAGTTTAATTTTTATTTTAATATTTTTTTCGATTTTAATTATTCTATTTGAATTAGTTTAATTTTAATTATTTTAATTTTTATTTGAATTATTTTAATTTGAATTAGTTTAATTTTAATTATTTTAATTTTTATTTGAATTATTTTAATTTGAATTAGTTTAATTTTAATTATTTTAATTTTTATTTGAATTATTTTAATTTGAATTAACGTAATTTTAATTATTTCAATTTTTTCCATATTAATTACTCTATTTTAATTATTTTTACTTTAACTATTTTAATTATTTTAATCATTTTAATTTAACTATTTTCCGATTTTATTTCTAATTATTTTAATTTTTATCTTAATTATTTTAATTACTTTACTTTTTATTTTTATTTTTTATAATTTTTATTTTAATTTTATTTTTATTTTAATTAACTTATTATTAATTTTATTACAATAATAATAATTATTATTATTTTGACTAATTTATTATTAATTTATTTATTATAAATTTAACTAATCTGACCCGGCGGGACCTCATGGCCAGGATGGTGTCGCTGTAGCCCACCTCCTCCAGGTACCTAATTAGGGGTAATTAGGGGTTAATTAATTAGGGAATTATGGAATTATTATTATTTTTATTTTAATTATTTTAATTTTTATTTTTATTTTAATTATTTTAATTATTTTGTTTGAATTACTAGTAACTAGTAACTTACTATAAATTTATTATTATCCATTATTATTAATTGATATTCATTTTAATTATTCTACTTTAATTATTTTAATTTTTAATTATTTTTATTTTAATTTTTAATTTTTATTTTAATTATTTTAATTTCTATTTTAATTCTTTATTATTACCTCATTATCGATTAATTATCTTTATTACTTATTTAATTATTTATACAATTCTTTTATATAATTAATTTATATAATTATTATATATATTTATAATAACCAGAATAATTAATTAGAATAATAAATATAGCTTTTAATTTTTATTTTAATTACTTTATTTATTTTAACTTATGATTAATTTATGATTATCATTTTTTATCATTTTAAATTATTAATTTAATTAATCTGACCCGGCGGGACCTCATGGCCAGGATGGTGTCGCTGTACCCCACCTCCTCCAGGTACCTAATTAGGGGTAATTAGGGGGTTAATTAGGGAATCGGGTGGAAAACCCCCCCCAAGACTTTAACGTGAATTATTTTAATTTTAATTAGCGTAATTTAATTTTTTAATTTTAATTATTCTATTTTAATTAATTTAAATGTTATTATTTTAATTTTTATTTTAATTATTTTAATTATTTAAATTTTATTTTAATTATTTTAATTTTTTCCTGATTTATTCTATTATTTTATTTTTAATTATCTCAAATTTCATTTTAATTATTTTAATTCTTTTAATTTTATTTTAATTTTTTAAATTATTTTAATTTTTTCCGGATTTATTTTATTATTTTATTTTGAATTGTTTTAATTTTTATTTTAATTATTTTAACAACGTTAATTATTTTAATTTTAATGGTACAATTATTTATTTATTATTAATTTATTATTTTTATAATTTTAAATTATTAATTTAATTAATGTGACCCAGCAGGACCTCATGGCCAGGATGGTGTCGCTGTACCCGACCTCCTCCAGGTACCTAATCAGGGAATTAATTAATTAGGGAATTCATTAGGGAATTAGGGGATCAGGGAATCGGGTTGGAAAAGCCCCCCAAGATCGTCCAGTTGCA
Source organism: Manacus candei (assembly GCF_025592945.1). Classification (NCBI taxonomy): domain Eukaryota; kingdom Metazoa; phylum Chordata; class Aves; order Passeriformes; family Pipridae; genus Manacus; species Manacus candei. Next base: position 5,773 of record NW_026138689.1, read on the forward strand.
GAGAAAAATTTTAATTTGAATTAATTTAATTAGAATTTTAACTGGTTTTAATTATTCTAATTTGTATTTTTATTTTAATTATTTTTTATTTTAACTATTTTAATTTTAACTATTTTTATTTTAAATATTTTAATTTTTATTTTAATTATTTCAATTTTTTATTTTTATTTTAATTATCTTATTTTATTTTAATTATTTTAATTTTAATAATTTTAATTTTTAATTTTATTTTTATTTAAATTTTAATTTTTATTTTAGTTATTTCAATTTTTTATTTTTATTTTAATTATCTTATTTTATTTTAATTATTTTAATTTTAATAATTTTAATTTTAATTTTAATATTATTTAAATTTTAATTTTTAGTTTAATTATTCTAATTTTAATAATTTTAATTTTAATTTTTAATTTTTATTTTATTTTTATTATTTTAATTTTTATTTTAATTCTTTTTATTTTAATTATTGTTATAATTTTTACTTTGATTATTTTAATTTTTATTTTAATTATTTTTATTTTAAATGTGTTCATTTTTATTTAATTATTAGTAACTCATTATTACTATTATTTTATTATTATTATTATTAATTGTTATTAGTTTTTATTTGAACTTTAATCCTTTAAATTTTAAGTTCGATTATAATTAACTTATTATTCATTTTAGTTTTAATTTTTATACTAATTATTTTAGTTTTCATTTTAATTATTTAAATCCCAGCGGGATCTCATGGCCAGGATGGTGTTGCTGTAACCCACCTCCTCCAGGTACCTAATTAGGGGGTAATTAGGGAATAATTAGGGAATTCATTAGGGAATTGGGTTGGAAACCCCCCCCCCGAGATTGTCCAGTCATGGACGAAAATTTTAACTGGAATTATTTTAATTTTATTTAGTTTAATTTTAATTATTTTAATTATTTTTCTAATTATTTTAATTTTAATCATTTTAATTTTTATTCTAATTATTTTAATTATTTTACTCCTTTAAATTTTAACTATAATTATTTTTAATAATTTTAAATTATTAACTTAATTAATATGAACTATTTTAATTCGAATTAGTTTAATTTTGATTTTATTTTTTGATTTCAATAATTCTATTCTAATTTTAATAATTTTCATTTTAATAATTTTCATTTGAAGTAGTTTAAAATTTTGATTTTAATCATTTTAATTTTTACTTGAATTAATTTAATTTTTGCTTTAATTGCTATTAAACTTATTAAATTATTATTAATTTATTATTGTTATTAAGAGTTATTCAAGTTAATTTTTATTATTATTATTATTATTATTATTATTATTATTATTATTATTATTACCAACCAGAGCCCACAAAACCCCCCCAAGCCCCCCCAAACCCCCCCCGAACCCCCAGACCCCCCCCCGGAACCCCCTCCCCATTCAGTGGCGCAGGAGCTGCCGCCCCTCCTTCCAGGCCACGGGACCCCCCTGAGCCCCCCCAAACCCTCCAAGAGCCCCCCAAATTCCCCCCCTGAACCCCCAAACCCTCCCAGAGCCCCCAAATTCCCCCCCTGAGCCCCCAAACCCTCCCAGAGCCCCCAAATTCCCCCCCTGAACCCCCAAAATTCCCCCAGAGCCCCCCAAATTCCCCCCCTGAGCCCCCAAATTCCCCCCCTGAACCCCCAAAATCCCCCCCCAGAGCCCCCAAAATCCCCCCCCTGAGCCCCCAACCCTCCCCCAACCCCCCCCCCTGAACCCCCAACCCCCCCCCCCAGAGCCCCCAAATTCCCCCCTGAACCCCCAACCCCCCCCCCAGAGCCCCCAAAATCCCCCCCTGAGCCCCTAAACACCCCCCCTGCCCCTCCTTCCAGGCCACGGGACCCCCCTGAGCCCCCAAACCCCCCTCAGCCCCCAAAATCCCCCCCTGAGCCCCCCCTGAGCCCCCAAATCCCCCCCTGAGCCCCCAAACACCCCCCCAAGCCCCCCCCCCCCGAGCCCCCTCCTCACTCACTGGCGCAGGAGCTGCCGCCCCTCCTTCCAGGCCAGGGGCCCCCCCCTGAGCCCCCCCTGAACCCCCAAACCCCCCTCAGCCCCCAAAATCCCCCCCCCAGAGCCCCCAAAATCCCCCCCTGAGCCCCCAACCCTCCCCCTGAGCCCCCCCCTGAGCCCCCAAATCCCCCCCTGAGCCCCCAAACACCCCCCAAGCCCCCCCCCCCGAGCCCCCTCCCCACTCTGTGGCGCAGGAGCTGCCGCCCCTCCTTCCAGGCCACGGGACCCCCCTGAGCCCCCCAAACCCTCCAAGAGCCCCCCAAATTCCCCCCCTGAACCCCCAAACCCCCCCCTGAACCCCCAACCCCCCCCTGAACCCCCCAGACCCCCCCCCAGAGCCCCCTCCCCACTCACTGGCGCAGGAGCTGCCGCCCCTCCTTCCAGGCCAGGGGCCCCCCTGAGCCCCCCCTGAACCCCCAAACCCCCCTCAGCCCCCAAAATCCCCCCCTGAGCCCCCAACCCTCCCCCTGAGCCCCCCCTGAACCCCCAAACCCCCCTCAGCCCCCAAAATCCCCCCCCAGAGCCCCCAAAATCCCCCCCTGAGCCCCCAACCCTCCCCCTGAGCCCCCCCCTGAGCCCCCAAATCCCCCCCTGAGCCCCCAAACACCCCCCCAAGCCCCCCCCCAGAGCCCCCTCCCCACTCTGTGGCGCAGGAGCTGCCGTCCCTCCTTCCAGGCCAGGGGCCCCCCCTGAGCCCCCCAAATTCCCCCCAGAGCCCCCAACCCCCCCCCCTTTGAGCCCTCAAACCCCCCCAAATCCCCCCCTGAACTCCCCCAGAGCCCCCAAATCCCCCCCAGAGCCCCCTCCCCACTCACTGGAGCAGGAGCTGCCGTCCCTCCTTCCAGGCCAGGGCCCCCCCTGAGCCCCCCAAATCCCCCCTTTGAGCCCTCAAAACCCCCCAAACCCCCCCCCAGAGCCCCCAAACACCCCCCCAAGCCCCCCCCGGAGCCCCCTCCCCACTCACTGGCGCAGGAGCTGCCGCCCCTCCTTCCAGGCCAGGGGCCCCCCCCTCCAGCCCCGACAGCTCCGCGGGGCCGTTCGACACTTTGGGGGGGGGAAACACGGATGGGGGGGGTCAGACACCCCTAAAAACCCCCCCTAAAAACCCCCCTGGCCCCATGACACCCCTAAAGCCCCCCTCACCCCGTTAGACACCCCTAAAAAGCCCCCCTGACACCCCCAAAAAATAACGGGGACCCTCCCCTGGCTCCGGCTCGGGCCCGAATTTCAGGGCTGGGACCCCTCACCTGGTTTTGGGGACCCCTCCTGGTTTTAGGGGATCCCCCCATCAGGTCTGGGACCCCTCCCGGGTTTAGGGGACCCCTCCTGGTTTTAAGGGATCCACCCCCCAGGTCTGGGACCCCTCCTGGTTTTAGGGGACCCCTCCCAGGTTTAGGGGACCCCTCCCGGTTTTAGGGGATTCACCCCCCCAGGCCTGGGACCCCTCCCAGGTTTTTGGGGACCCCTCCCAGGTTTTTGGGGACCCCTCCAGGACTGGGACCCCTCTCAGGTTTAGGGGACCCCTCCTGGTTTTAGGGGATTCCCTCCCAGGCCTGGGACCTCTCCCAGGTTTTTGGGAACCCCTCCCAAGGACTGGGACCCCTCCCAGGTTTTAGGGGACCCCTCCTGGTTTTAGGGCTCCATCCCCAGGACTGGGACCCCTCCCAGGTTTAGGGGACCCCTCCAGGACTGGGACCCCTCTCAGGTTTAGGGGACCCCTCCAGGACTGGGACCCCTCTCAGGTTTAGGGAACCCCTCCTGGTTTTAGGGGATTCCCCCCCCAAGGACTGGGATCCCTCCCAGGTTTAGAGAAACCCCCCCCTCCAACTCTGGGACGACACAGGGAGGAGGGAGGGGGGTCAGACACCCCAAACCCACCCCCCCACACCCCCACTTCCTCCCCTACACCCCCCAAAAAACAAGGGGGGGACCCTCACCCGGCTCCGGCCCCTCCGGGCGCGGCTTCTCCCCCGGCGCCAGCTCGGTCCCGAATTTCAGCTTGTGGTACTTGGACCTGGGGGGGAGGAGTCCCCAAAACCAAAAAGGGGGAGGGTTAAGGGTGTCCCCAAGCCCGGGGACCCCCCCAAATTGGGGGGGCTGAGGGGGTTTTTGGGGGGTGCCCACCTCTCCTGTTTGAGGGCGTATTCCAGCATCCGGATGCGCCGCACCAGGTCGGTCTTGAGGTTCTCCTGCCCCTTGCGCTCGCCCTGCAGGAAGGCCACCTGTGCCTGGGGGGGACAGAGGTGACAGGGGGGTGACAGGGACCACCAGACACCCTCTGGGACCCCTGGAGAAGCACCATTCCCCCAAAACTTCCTGAGGACCCCCGGGTTCCTTGGGGTTCTCCTGCCCCTCACACTCGCCCAGTAGGAAGGGCCACCTGTGCCTGTGGGGAACAGGGGGGTGACAGAGGTGACAAGGGGGGTGACAGAGGTGACAAAAGGGGTGACAGAGGTGACAAGGGGGTGACAGGGACCACCAGACACCCTCTGGGACCCCTGGATAAGCAGCATTCCCCCAAAACTTCCAGAGGACCCCCGGGTTCCTCGGGGTTCTCCTGCCCCTTGTCCTTGCTCTGCAGGAAGGGCCACCTGTGCCTGTGGGGACAGGGGGGTGACAGAGGTGACAGGGGGGTGACAGAGGTGACAAAGGGGGTGACAGGGACCACCAGACACCCTCTGGGACCCCTGGATAAGCAGCATTCCCCCAAAACTTCCTGGGGACCCCCAAGTTCCCTGAGGTTCTCCTGCCCTGCAGGAAGGGTCACCTGTGTCTGGGGGGACAGGGGGGGGACAGAGGTGACAAAGGGGGTGACAGAGGTGACAGGGGGGTGACAGGGACCACCAGACACCCTCTGGGACCCCTGGACAACCAATATCCCCCCAATCCTTCCTGGGGATCACTCAGGGGACCCCCCAGTTCCCCGGGGGGGTGTCCCAGTGCCGGTGTCCCCCATACTGGTGCTGGGGGGGGTCCCGTGCTGGGTGGGGGTCCCGGTGCTGTGTAATCCCGGTATTGGGGGGGTCCCAGTGCTGGTACGGGGGGGTGTCCCGTGCTGAGGGGGGGTCCCAGTGCTCTGTAATCCCGGTATTGGGGGGGTCCCGGTATTGGGGGGGGTCCTGGTGTCAGTATGGGGGGGTGTCCCGTGCTGAGGGGGGGTCCCAGTGCTGTGTAATCCCGGTATTGGGGGGGTCCCGGGCTGAGGGGGGGTCCTGGTGCTGAGCACTCCCATTAGAGGGGGATTCCTGGTATTGGGGGGGGGGGGGGTCCCGGTGCCGGTGCCGTGCGATCCCGGTACTAGAGGGGGGGGGTCCCGGTGCCGAGCGCTCCCGTTCCGGGGGGGATCCCGGTACTAGGGAGGGTCCCAGTGCCGAGCGCTCCCGTTCCGGGGGGACTCCCGGTATTGAGGGGCGGGGGTGATCCCGGTAAGGGGGGGTCCCGGTGCCGGTGCTGTGTGATCCCAGTACTATGGGGGGGGTCCCGGTGCCGAGCGCTCCCGTTCCGGGGGGGGTCCCGCTCCGGGGGGGGGGATCCCGGTACCGGTGCTGTGTGATCCCGGTAAGGGGGGTCCCAGTGCCGATGCTGTGTGATCCCGGTAAGGGGGAAGGGGTCCCGGTATGAGGGGGGGGGTCCCGGTGCTGAGCGCTCCCGTTACGGGGGGACTCCCGGTATTGAGGGGTGGGGGTGATCCCGGTAAGGGGGGGTCCCGGTGCCGGTGCCGTGTGATCCCGGTACCATGGGGGGGGGGTCCCGGTGCCGAGTGCTCCCGTTCCCGGGGGAGTCCCCGCTCCGTTCCGGGAGGGTCCCGGTGCCGGTGCTGTGTGATCCCGGTAAGAGGGAAGGGGTCCCGGTACTAGAAGGGGGGGTCCCGGTTGCTGAGCGCTCCTGTTCCGGGGGGAGTCCCGCTCCATTCCGTTCTGGGGGGGGGTCCCGGTGCCGGTGCTGTGTGATCCCCGTACTATGGGGGGGGTCCCGGTGCTCAGCACTCCCGTTACGGGGGGAGTCCCGGTATTGGGGGGAGGGGGGTCCCAGTGCCGGTGCTGTGTGATCCCGGTACCATGGGGGGGGTCCCGGTGCCGAGCGCTCCCGTTCCGGGGAGGGGGGTCCCGGTGCCGGTGCTGTGTGATCCCGGTACTAGAGGGGGGGGGTCCCGGTGCCGAGCGCTCCCGTTCCGGGGTCATTCCCGCTCCGGGGGGGGTCCCGGTGCCGAGCGCTCCCGTTCCGGGGTCATTCCCGCTCCGGGGGGGGGTCCCGGTGCCGAGCGCTCCCGTTCCGGGGTGATTCCCGCTCCGGGGGGGGTCCCGGTGCCGAGCGCTCCCGTTCCGGTGTCATTCCCGCTCCGGGGGGGGGTCCCGGTGCTCAGCGCTCCCGTTCCGGGGGGGGGAATCCCGCTCCATTTCGTTCCGGGGGGGGTCCCGGTGCCGCCCCCCCGCCCCCGCCCCGGTGCCCGCCCCCCGCTCCCGCCGCCCCGGCGGCCATTTCCTCCCAAGATGGCGGCGGCGGCGGCCCCGGTCCCCCCGGTAACCCCCGCTCCCCCCCTCGGGGCTGTCTGTGAGGGGCGATGATGGCGGTGACGGGAGGGAGGGGTGGCGGTGGTTCATCCCGGTACCTGCAGCTCGGCCCTCTCCGCCTCCCAGCGCCCTTTCTCGGCCTCGAAACGCGCCCACTCGTGCTGGATGAAGTGCAGGATGCCGGGCAGGCTCAGCCCCGCCCGGCCCGAGGGTTCGGCGGCGGCACCGGCGGCGGCGGCGGCGGCGGTGGAGGCGGCGGGGCCGCTGCCGGGGGGCGCGGGGGGCGGCTGGGCCCGCGGAGCCGCCGCCCGCTCCGCCGCCATCACGGGCGCTGCCACAAAGGGAGCCACGGGCGGAGCCGCCGCCGCCGCCGCTTCCTGCCACAAACGGAGCCGGAAGTGGGGGCGGCGCCCGCCGGGAGGGAGGGGGCGGGGCCTCGCCGTTGCCGGGGCAACGGAGCCCGCGGCGGGGAGGGGGGGTGGGGATGGAGGGGTCTGGGGGGTATAGGGGGGATTGGGGGCTATAGGGGGGGTTTGGGGGCTATAGGGGGGGTCTGGGGGCTATGGGGGGGTCTGGGGTCTATAGGGGGGATTGGGGGCTATAGGGGGGGTTTGGGGGCTATAGGGTGGGTTTGGGGGCTATGGGGGGGTTAAGCGCTATGGGGGATTTGGGGGCTATAAGGGATATGGGGGCTTTGGGGGCTGTGGGGGGGCTTGGGGGCTAAAGGGGGGTTTGGGGCTATAGGGGGGATTTGGGGGCTATAGGGGGATTTGGGGGTCTATAAGGGATATGGGGGGTTTGGGGGCTATAGGGGCGATTGGGGGCTATAGGGGGATTTGGGGTCTATAAGGGATATGGGGGGTTTGGGGGCTATAGGGGGGTTTGGGGGCTATGGGGGGATTTGGGGCTATAGGGGGATTTGGGGGCTATAAGGGATATGGGGGGTTTGGGGCTACAGGGTGATTTGGGGTCTATAGGGGATATGGGGGGTTTGGGGGCTATGGGGGGGGTTGGGGCTATAGGGGGATTTGGGGTCTATAGGGGATATGGGGGGGTTTGGGCGCTATAGGGGGGTTTGGGGGCTATAGGGGGGATTTGGGGTCTGTAGGGGCTATGGTGGGTTTGGGGGCTATGGGGGGGTTTCGAGTCTGAAAGGCTTATAGGGGGGATTGGGATTTATAGGGGCTATGGGGGCTATAGGGGGGATTGGGGTCTTCAGGGGCTATAGGGGATTTGGAGTCTGTAGGGGCTATGGGGGAGTTGGGGGCTATGGGGGGATTTGGGGTCTGTAGGGGCTATCGGGAGTTTGGGGACTATAGGGGCTATGGGGAGTTTGGGCGCTAGAGGGAGATTTGGGGTCTGTAGGAGGGGTTGGGGGCTATAGGGGGGTTTGGTGCTATAGGGGTATCTGGATGCTGTAGGGGTTATGGGGGGATTGGGGTCTACAGGGACTATAGGGGGGGTTGGGGGCTATAGGGGGGTTTGGGGCTATAGGGCAATCTGGGGTCTATGGGGGGATTTGGGGTCTGTAGGGTCTATGGGGGGTTTGGGGGTTATAGGAGGATTTGGATCTGGAGGGACTATGGGGGGATTGGGGTCTGTAGGGTCTATGGGGGATTTGGGGTCTGTAGGGACTATGGGGGGATTGGGGGTTATAGGAGGATTTGGGATCTGTAGGGTCTATAGGGGGGTTTGGGGTTATGGGGGAGTATGGAGTCTATAGGGGGCTCTAGGGGCTGGGGGCATCCCTTCATTAACACATCCCCTCATTAACGAGCCCCCTCATTAACCCCTTGTTCCCCCCCAGCGCCGCCGCCGACCCTCCGAGCCCCCCCAACTCATGACACCTGCGCCCGCACCGCCAGCACCCCCCTGAGGACGGGACACCCCCCCTCAATTAACCCCCAAGGCCTAATTAATTACCACAGAGGGACCAATCGCCATGCGGGTGACGCCGTGCCAGGCCGCCCTGGCCGCGGGCATCGCCCTCAACCTCCTGCTGCTCTTCTGCGCCTGGCACGGGGGTCCCCCCCTCGCCCTCCCCGTGCCGCCCCCCGCGCGGCGTCCCCGGCGTCACCGTCCTGCTGCGCGACTTCGAGGACTTCGACCACGACCTGGCGGGCACCGCCCGCTCCTTCGCCGCCCTGCCCGTGCCCGTGCTGGTGGCGGCCGACTCGCCGCCCTACCCGCCGGTGCCGCTGCCCGCCGGCGCCGCCCTCCTGCCCCTGCGCCCGCAGCGGCCCGACCGCCCGCCGCCGCCTCGGCCCGAGCTGGCCGTGCGCACCCGCCACGTGGCGCTGGTGCCCGACGGCGCCCGAGCCGTGCCGGGGCTGCTCGAGCGCATGAGGGACGCGCTGGAGGCCGAGGGCGGCAACGGCAGCGCCCGCGTGGTGGCCGCGCCGGTGGGCCCGCGGGCGCCGCGGTGCCTGGCGCTGAGCGTGGACCTGAGGGCGTGGACGGCGCGATACAGCGATGCCGACGCTGCCAACGCTCAGGGGGGCGGCTGTTTGGCGCTGGAGGGTCCCCCCCGCCGTCCTCCTGCTGCGCACCCGCGACCTCTTCGCCCTGCCCTTCCCGCTGGCGCGCCCGGTGCCCACCGCCTTGGCCCTGCAGGCCGCCCTGCGCGGCTGGCGCCTGCGCCTGCTGCCCGACGCCGCCTTCCCGGCCGCCCGCCGCCCGCCGGCGTCGCCGCACGGCCGCTGGAAAGCCGAGGGGCTGGCGGACGCCCGGCGCCGGCGGCTGCTGCGGGACGTGGGCGTCAAGCTGGAGGTGCTGCCCGACGGGCGGCGGCGCTGGCACGGCTGCGCCAAGGACACGCCGCGCTGCTTCGGCACCGTGCAGGCCGGCACGCCGCAGTACCTGCTGGCCGGGCGCTGGACGCCGCCCTGCTGCCTGCGGGCGCTGCGCGAGACCGCCCGGCACGTGGCCCGCGAGCTGGAGGCGGCCGGCGTCAGGTACTGGCTGGAAGGGGGGTCCCTGCTGGGCGCCGCCCGCCTGGGCGACATCATCCCCTGGGACTACGACGTGGACCTGGGCATCTACCGCGAGGACGCCGGCAAGTGCCGCTGGCTGGCGGCCGTGGCGGCCCAGGGGCGGCCGGTGGAGGACCCCCAGGGCTTCCTGTGGGAGAAGGCGGCCGAGGGCGACTTCTACCGCGTCCACTACAGCCGCGCCAACCGGCTGCACGTGGACCTGTGGCCCTTCTACGCCCGCGGCGGCACCATGACCAAGGACACGTGGCTGGGGCACCCGCAGGACGTGGAGTTCCCCGAGAGCTTCCTGCGGCCCCGCGTGCCCGTGGCCTTCGCCGGCTTCACGGCCATGGCGCCCAACAACGCCCGCGCCTTCCTCGAGCTCAAGTTCGGGCCCGGCGCCGTCGAGAACCCCGAGTACCCCAACCCCGCCGTCAAGAGGCTGGAGAGGGACTGAGGGGCACTTGGGGGGGGCATGGGGGGGTGTTCTGGGCACCGGGAGTGAGGGGTGGGGGACAATAAACCCCCCCAAACCCCTGTGACACCCACCAAGCTCCTCTGTGCCAGGACTGGGGGGCTGCTCTGTGCCCCAGGACTGAGGGGTGGGGGACAATAAACCCCCCCAAACCCCTGTGACACCCACCAGGCTCCTCTGTGCCAGGACTGGGGGGGCTGCTGTGGGCACCAGGAGTGAGGGGTGGGGGACAATAAACCCCCCCAAACCCCTGTGACACCCACCAGGCTCCTCTGTGCCAGGACTGGGGGGGCTGCTGTGGGCACCAGGAGTGAGGGGAACACAGGGGGGGCACTCGGGGGGTGTTCTGGGCACCGGGAGTGAGGGGCACACGGGGGGGTGCTCTGGGCACCAGGAGTGAGGGGTGGGGGACAATAAACCCCCCCAAACCCCTGTGACGCCCACCAGGCTCCTCTGTGCCAGGAATGAGGGGTGGGAGGGTCAATAAATCCCCCAGTGGTCCCCCAAAACACCCTGGGGGGTCCCTCTGCCACCCCTCCTATCCCAAAACACCCTGGGGGTCCCTCTGCCACCTCCCCTGTCCCTGGTGCTACTCTGAGGGTCCCCAAGAGTCCTTAGCTAATTCCAGGGGTCCCTCAGCCACCCTGGGGGTCCCTCTGCCACCCCCCTGTCCCTGGTGCTACTCTGGGGGTCCCCAAGAGTCTCCAGTTAACCCAGGGGTCCCCCATCCACCCTGGGGGTCCCTCAGCCACCCCCCCTGTCCCTGTGCCACCCTGGGGTACCCCAGAAGTCCCAAGCCCACCCCCAAAGTCCCCCGGGCACCCTCCTGCAGGGATGGATGAAGGCAGGGGAGGGGGCACAGGGCTGGAGGTGGGCCCAGCCCCCCCTCCCTGCCCCACTCTGGGGGTCCCAGCAGAGCCCCCCAACCCCAGCAGAGCCTGAGGGGGGGTGGGGGTGGGAGTTATGCCCCCCCCCAAACTGAACCAAACCCCCCCCTCATGACACATCAGAGCCACGTTTATTCACAACACCTCGGTTTGGAATGTGATGGGGTGGGGGGGACACCCCGGGGGGGGCTGGGGACACGTCCTGAGAGGGGGGGGACACCCCGGGGGGGGTCCTGAGGTTTGGGGGGCACACAGGGCTCGAGGGGGGGGCCTCAGGTCCCAGCTCATTCCAGCGACTGCAGCATCAGGAGCTGCTTCAGCACCTTGGTCTGACTCGTCTCCCGGATCTCCCCGGCCAGGAACATCTCGTCCACCACCGTGTACACCTTGGGGGGGGGGAAAGGGGCACCCCCACAGCTCACAGGGGGTCCCCCAAAACCCCAGAGACCCCCCCGGGGGCAGGAGGGGCTGTTGGGAGCCTCGGGACCCTCACCTTGTAGAAGTTGAACACCAGGTCGAGCTCGCAGACGTTGTGGAAATACTCGTTGAGGACCTGTCGTTAGCAAGGATACGCTAATTAAGACCGCTCTGCTAATTAAGGGCCGGGTTCCCCCGGGCTAATTAAGAGCCAGGGGGTGTCTCCTGACCTCCACGAAGTTGTGGATGGCCTCCAGGTAGGCCAGGTTGTTGTCGGTGACGTCCACGCAGATGCAGAAGTAAAGCCCCGCGTAGCGCCGGTAAATGATCTTGAAGTTGCGGAACTGCGGGAGGGGAGGCACCAACAGGGAACTGGGAGGCGCTGGGAGGGAACTGGGAGGCGCTGGGAGGGACTGGGAGGGAACTGGGAGGCACTGGGAGGGACTGGGAGGAGGCACACCCTTCACCCCTGGGCAGGGAATGGGACCGGTGGCTCATCCCGGGACCGAGGGACAAGAAAGGGGGGGAGGTTTGGGGCGGGAGGGGAGACACCAAAAGGGAACTGGGAGGTGCTGGGAGAGAACTGGGATGCACTGGGAGGGACTGAGAGGGACTGGGAGGAGCCACGCCCTTCACCCCTGGCAGGGAATGGGACCAGTGGCTCATCCTGGACCTTCCCAGACTGGGCAGGGAGAAGAAAAGGGAGAAGTTTGGGACAGGAGAGGACACTCCAAAAGGGAACTGGGATGCACTGGGAGGGACTGGGATGCACTGGGAGGAGCCACACCCTCAAAGGGGGAAGTTTGGGGTGGGAGAGGACACTCCAAAAGGGAACTGGGATGCACTGGGAGGCACTGGGAGGAGCCACACCCTCCACTCCCAGCAGGGAACGGGACCGGTGGCTCATCCCAGACTGGGCAGGGAGAAGAAAAGGGGGAAGTTTGGGGTGGGAGAGGACACTCCAAAAGGGAACGGGATGTGCTGGAGGGACTGGGATGCACTGGGAGGAGCCACACCCTCCACCCCCCTGGACCTTCCCGGACTGGGCAGGGAGAAGAAAAGGGAGAAGTTTGGGGTGGGAGAGGACACTCTAAAGGGGAACTGGATGTGCTGGGAGGGACTGGGATGCACTGGGAGGCACTGGGATGCACTGGGAGGGACTGGGATGGACTGGGAGGGACTGGGATGCACTGGGATGGACTGGGAGGGACTGGGAGGGACTGGGATGGACTGGGAGGCACTGGGAGGGACTGGGATGCACTGGGAGGGACTGGGATGCACTGGGAGGGACTGGGATGCACTGGGATGCACTGGGATGGACTGGGATGGACTAGGATGCACTGGGAGGGACTGGGATGGACTGGGAGGGACTGGGATGCACTGGGAGGCACTGGGATGCACTGGGATGCACTGGGAGGAGCCACACCCTCAAAGGGGGAAGTTTGAGGTGGGAGAGGACACTCCAAAAGGGAACTGGGATGCACTAGGATGCACTGGGAGGGAGTGGGAAGGACTGGGATGCACTGGGAGGCACTGGGAGGGACTGGGATGCACTGGGAGGGACTGGGATGGACTGGGATGGACTGGGATGCACTGGGATGCACTGGGATACACTGGGAGCTCATCCAAGACCGGGAGAGAAGAAAAAGGGCGGGGGGGTGATTTTTGGGTGGCAAAAGGAGCGTTCGGGGGCGGCACCTCCACGAAGTTGGTGTGCTTGGCGTCGCGCACGGTGACCACGGCGTGCACCTCCTCGATGAGCTTCTGCTTCTCGTCGTCGTCGAACTGCATGTACCACTTGGCCAGGCGGGTCTTCCCCGCCCGGTTCTGGATCAGGATGAAGCGGATCTGCCCCGGGAACGAGGGGGGGACAAGGGGGTTGGGGCGGGAGGGGTTTGGGGGGTCCCCGCGGCCGCTTTTGGGGTGTTTTGTTCACAGGGAACCTGGGAAAGGTCTTTGTCCTCCCTGGGGGGTCACATTGTGGGGTCAGGGTAATGGGGGGCACTCTTCCATCCCCTCCCCAAGCTGTGCCACCCCACAGGGGTGTCCCAATATTTGGGGGTCCCCTCGCCTGCTTTTGGGGTGTTTTGTTCCCCTGGGAAAGGTCTTTGTCCTCCCTGGGGGGTCACATTGTGGGGTCAGGGTAATGGGGGGCACTGGGGGTTGCCCCCTCCATCCCCCTCAAGCTGTGCCACCCCACAGGGGTGTCCCAATATTTGGGGGTTCCCCTCACCCCCTTTTGGGGTGTTTTGTTCCCCTGTGAAAGGTCTTTGTCCTCCCTGGGGGGTCACATTGTGGGGTCATGGTAATGGGGGGCACTGGGGGTTGCCCCCTCCATCCCTCCCAAGCTGTGCCACCCCACGGGGGTGTCCCAATATTTGGGGGGTCCCCTCGCCTGCTTTTGGGGTGTTTTGTTCACAGGGAACCTGTGAAAGGTCTTTGTCCTCCCTGGGGGGTCACATTGTGGGGTCACGGTGATGGGGGACACTGGGGGTTGCCCC
>NW_026138690.1:0-27162 GCF_025592945.1 Manacus candei
TATCACTACAACTAAGACTGAAATGTAACCAAGCTGTTATAAGCACAAGATACATCTAACACTCCCATAGAAATGATCTTAGCTTCATGATCAACAAAACTCCACGAAAGCCAGGACACAAACTGGGATTAGATACCCACTATGCCTGGCCCTAAATCCTGATGCTTTCACCACTTAAGCATCCGCCTGAGAACTACGAGCACAAACGCTTAAAACTCTAAGGACTTGGCGGTGCTCCAAACCCACCTAGAGGAGCCTGTTCTATAACCGATAACCCACGATACACCCAACCATCCTTGCCAAATCAGCCTATATACCGCCGTCGTCAGCCCACCCCTAAACTGAGGGTTTAACAGTGGGCACAACAGCAACATCCCACTAATAAGACAGGTCAAGGTATAGCTCATGAGATGGTAGAAATGGGCTACATTTTCTAACATAGAATACCTCACGACAAGGAGTGTGAAATCACCCCTAAAAGGTGGATTTAGCAGTAAAGCAGGATAATAATGCCTCCTTTAAGCTGGCTCTGGAGCACGTACATACCGCCCGTCACCCTCCTCACAAGCTATAATTAATTCTATTTATAATAAACCCCTAAGCTAGAGATGAGGCAAGTCGTAACAAGGTAAGTGTACCGGAAGGTGCACTTAGTCTACCAAGGCGTAGCTATAACTAAAGCATTCAGCTTACACCTGAAAGATATCTGCCCCATATCAGATCGCCTTGAAGCCTAACTCTAGCTCTTCTACCAAATTACATATAAACCAAGTTAATACCACCTATTAAATCAAAACATTCTCATACTCAACCTAGTATAGGCGATAGAAAGGTAGACTCAAGACGCAATAGAGATCATGTACCGTAAGGGAAGGATGAAATAGTAATGACAACCCAAGCAATAAACAGCAAAGACCAGCCCTTGTACCTTTTGCATCATGATTTAGCGAGAAACTACCCAAGCAAAACGCCAATTTAAGCTTGCCCCCCCGAAACCCAAGCGAGCTACTCACGAGCAGCTATCTACTGAGCAAACCCGTCTCTGTTGCAAAAGAGTGGGAAGACTCGTTAGTAGAGGTGAAAAGCCAATCGAGCTGGGTGATAGCTGGTTGCCTATGAAATGAATCTTAGTTCCCTCTTAATTCACCTCCCAGGACTACACTCAACCCACATGAAGCGAATTAAGGGCTATTTAAAGGAGGTACAGCTCCTTTAAAAAAGAGTACACTCTCCCCTAGCGGATAAATTCATTTATTACTTAACTGTGGGCCTTCAAGCAGCCACCATTAAAGAATGCGTCAAAGCTCCTCTCCCAAAAAATCCAAACTCCCTTATGACTCCCTCTTCCCCAATAGGCCAACTTATATTAAATAAGAGAATTTATGCTAAAATAAGTAACTAGGGATCCCCTCTATGGCGCAAGCTTACATTACAACATTATTAACAGTCCACAGGATATTTTCTAACCTTAACAAGACCTTATACCCAAAACTCTGTTAACCCACCTATGGAGCGCCCCCAAGGACGATTAAAATCTGTAAAAGGAACTAGGCAAATCCAAGGCCCGACTGTTTACCAAAAACATAGCCTTTAGCAAACCAAGTATTAAAGGTGAAGCCTGCCCAGTGACAATACGTTCAACGGCCGCGGTATCCTAACCGTGCAAAGGTAGCGCAAATCAATTGTCCCATAAATCGGGACTTGTATGAATGGCTTAACGAGGTCTTAGCTGTCTCCTACAGATAATCAGTGAAATTGATCTCCCTGTGCAAAAGCAGGAATATCCCCATAAGACAAGAAGACCCTGTGGAACTTTAAAATCTGCTACCACTCCCATTAACAATACCCACCTATAGGACCCACTCCCCGGGATTTTGCTGGTGTGCATTTTTTGGTTGGGGCGACCTTGGAGACAAACTCAACCTCCAAATACCAGATAATCCATCTTAACCAAGAACTACCCATCAACGTGCTAATAGCAACCAGACCCAATATAATTGAGTAATGAACCTAGCTACCCCAGGGATAACAGCGCAATCTCCTTCAAGAGCCCACATCGACAAGGAGGTTTACGACCTCGATGTTGGATCAGGACATCCTAGTGGTGCAACCGCTACTAAGGGTTCGTTTGTTCAACGATTAACAGTCCTACGTGATCTGAGTTCAGACCGGAGTAATCCAGGTCGGTTTCTATCTATGTTATAACTCCTTCTAGTACGAAAGGACCGAAGAAGTAAGGCCTATACCACAAGCACGCCTTCGCACCCAGTAATGAACCCAACTAAATTACTAAGAGCTTCACCACAACTCCCTCCTAGAAAAGGACCGCTAGCGTGGCAGAGCTTGGCAAATGCAGAAGGCTTAAGCCCTTTACCCAGAGGTTCAAATCCTCTCCCTAGCTCCGACACAAATCACATGACAATTCACTTAACCCTCACTTACCTTATCATATCAATATCCTATGCTCTCTCCATCCTCATCGCCGTAGCATTTCTTACCCTAGTTGAACGTAAGATTCTAAGTTACATGCAAGCCCGAAAAGGCCCTAATATTGTAGGACCATTCGGTCTCTTACAACCTATAGCAGATGGAGTGAAGCTATTTATCAAAGAACCTATCCGTCCATCAACTTCATCCCCCTATCTATTTATATCTACCCCTATATTAGCCCTTCTCCTAGCAATTACAATCTGAACACCACTTCCCCTACCCTTTCCCCTTACCGACCTAAACCTTGGCATACTCTTCCTTCTAGCCCTATCTAGCCTGGCAGTCTATTCAATTCTATGATCAGGATGAGCCTCCAACTCAAAATATGCCTTAATCGGTGCCCTCCGAGCAGTCGCACAGACTATCTCCTATGAAGTTACCCTGGCCATTATTCTCCTATCCGTAATTATCCTTAGTGGTAACTACACCCTCAATACCCTGGCTACAACTCAAGAGCCTCTCTACCTCATTTTCTCCTCCTGACCCCTAGCAATAATATGATATATCTCCACTCTTGCCGAAACAAACCGTGCTCCATTTGACCTGACAGAAGGAGAATCTGAACTAGTCTCAGGGTTCAACGTAGAATATGCCGCAGGACCATTCGCCTTATTTTTTCTCGCCGAATATGCTAACATTATACTAATAAACGCACTCACAACCATTCTATTCCTAAACCCTAGCTCACTTAATCTCCCTCAGGAACTCATTCCCCCTACTCTAGCTACAAAAACCCTCCTCCTTTCCGCAGGATTCTTATGAGTCCGCGCCTCTTATCCTCGATTCCGATATGATCAACTCATACATTTGCTCTGAAAAAACTTCTTACCCCTAACATTAGCCTTATGCCTATGGCATACCAGCCTCCCTATCTCCTATGCAGGCCTACCTCCCTACCTAAGACACTCAAGGAAATGTGCCTGAATCCAAAAGGGTTACTATGATAAAGTAAATATAGAGGTATACCAGCCCTCTCATTTCCTAATTTTAGAAAAGTAGGAATCGAACCTACGCTAAAGGAATCAAAATCCTCTATACTCCCTCTATATTATTTTCTAGTAAGGTCAGCTAATTAAGCTATCGGGCCCATACCCCCGAAAATGATGGTTTAACTCCTTCCCTTACTAATGAATCCCCAAGCTAAACTAATCTCCACAATAAGCCTGCTCTTAGGTACCTCAATCACAATTTCAAGTAACCACTGAATAATAGCATGAATCGGCTTAGAAATTAACACTTTAGCTATTCTCCCATTAATCTCTAAAAGCCACCATCCACGAGCCATTGAAGCCTCTACTAAATACTTTCTAACCCAAGCAGCCGCATCTACGCTACTTCTATTCTCCAGCATGACCAATGCATGATTCTCTGGCCAATGAGACATCACCCAACTAACCCACCCCATATCATGCATACTACTAACTATTGCAATCTCAATTAAATTAGGCTTAGTCCCATTTCATTTCTGATTTCCAGAAGTTCTTCAAGGCTCAACTATGACAACATGCCTCCTACTAGCCACAGTCATAAAATTTCCACCAACCACACTATTCTACTTAACATCCTCTTCACTCAACCCAACTCTCCTATCTTCAATAGCTATTGCTTCCGCTGCCCTAGGTGGCTGAATAGGACTTAACCAAACCCAAACTCGCAAAATTTTAGCTTTCTCATCTATCGCACACCTAGGATGAATAACCATTATTCTCAACTACAACCCCAATCTAACTTTAATTACGTTCTATCTCTACACCGTAACAACTTCTGCCATCTTCCTCATCCTTAACACAACCAATACCCTAAAACTATCCACTGTTATATCCACATGAACCAAAATCCCATCACTCACCACAATCCTTATGCTCACCCTCCTCTCCCTCGCAGGTCTTCCTCCCCTAACAGGATTCCTACCCAAGTGATTAATTATTCAAGAACTCACAAAACAAGAACTAACAGTACTAGCCACAGCTATTAGCCTACTCTCCTTACTTGGACTTTTCTTCTACCTACGACTGGCCTACTGTGCAACCATCACACTACCCCCAAACTTCACCAACTACATAAAACAGTGACAAACTAACAAACCAACTAACACCATAACCACAACCTTTACCTCCCTATCAATTATGCTCCTGCCACTATCTCCCATAGTACTCGCAATCCCCTAGAAACTTAGGTTATTTAAACCGAAGGCCTTCAAAGCCTTAAACAAGGGCTAATCCCTCTTAGTTTCTGTTAAGGTACACAGGACACTAACCTGCATCTCCTGAATGCAACTCAGATGCTTTAATTAAGCTAGAACCTCCCCCTAGACAGATGGGCTTTGATCCCATAAAATTTTAGTTAACAGCTAAATGCCCTAACCAACAGGCTTCTGCCTACTAGATCCCGGCGCATGTTTAATGCACATCAATGAGCTTGCAACTCAACATGAACTTCACTACAGAATCGATAAGAAGAGGAATTAAACCTCTGTAAAAAGGACTACAGCCTAACGCTTCTACACTCAGCCATCTTACCTATGACTTTCATCAACCGTTGACTATTCTCCACTAACCACAAAGATATCGGCACACTTTACCTTATTTTTGGTGCATGGGCTGGCATAATCGGCACAGCCCTTAGTCTCCTCATTCGAGCAGAACTAGGGCAGCCAGGCACCCTTCTAGGCGATGACCAAATTTACAATGTAATCGTCACCGCACATGCCTTCGTTATGATTTTCTTTATAGTAATGCCTATTATAATCGGAGGATTTGGCAACTGATTAGTACCTCTAATAATTGGTGCCCCCGACATAGCATTTCCACGAATAAATAACATGAGCTTCTGATTACTTCCCCCATCCTTCCTACTTCTCCTAGCATCTTCCACAGTAGAAGCCGGAGTCGGAACAGGAATGAACAGTATACCCACCCTTAGCAGGAAATCTAGCCCACGCTGGTGCATCAGTAGACCTTGCTATCTTCTCCCTTCACCTGGCAGGTGTCTCATCCATCCTTGGAGCAATCAACTTTATTACCACAGCAATCAATATAAAACCACCTGCTCTCTCACAATACCAGACACCTCTATTCGTCTGATCTGTCCTAATTACTGCAGTCCTACTCCTCCTCTCCCTACCAGTCCTCGCTGCTGGCATTACAATGCTTCTAACAGATCGAAACCTAAACACCACATTCTTTGACCCCGCAGGAGGCGGAGACCCAATTTTATATCAACACTTATTCTGATTTTTTGGCCACCCAGAGGTCTACATCCTTATCCTGCCAGGATTCGGAATTATTTCCCATGTTGTAGCCTATTACGCCGGTAAAAAAAGAACCCTTTGGCTACATAGGCATAGTCTGAGCCATACTATCCATTGGCTTCCTAGGCTTTATCGTATGAGCTCACCACATATTTACAGTTGGTATGGACGTAGACACCCGAGCTTACTTCACATCCGCCACTATAATCATTGCAATCCCCACTGGCATCAAAGTCTTCAGCTGATTAGCAACCTACATGGTGGAACAATCAAATGAGACCCACCCATACTATGAGCCCTAGGCTTTATCTTCCTCTTCACCATTGGTGGACTGACAGGCATCGTCCTTGCCAACTCCTCCCTAGACATCGCCCTGCACGACACCTACTACGTAGTTGCACACTTCCACTATGTACTATCTATGGGGGCAGTATTCGCCATTCTAGCTGGCTTCACACATTGATTCCCACTGTTCACCGGCTACACCCTTCACTCCACATGAGCTAAGGCCCACTTTGGAGTAATATTCTTTGGAGTCAACCTAACATTTTTCCCACAACATTTCCTAGGCCTAGCTGGTATACCACGACGATACTCAGATTACCCAGATGCTTATACCCTATGAAATACCCTATCCTCCATTGGCTCCCTCATCTCCATAGTAGCTGTAATTATACTAATGTTCATTATCTGAGAAGCCTTCGCATCCAAACGGAAAGTAGTACAACCAGAACTTACCTCTACAAACATCGAATGAATTCACGGCTGCCCTCCTCCCTACCATACCTTCGAAGAACCAGCCTTTGTCCAAGTACAAGAAAGGAAGGAATCGAACCCTCATAAGCTGGTTTCAAGCCAACCGCATCAAACCACTCATGCTTCTTTCTTATGGGTTGTTAGTAAAATCATTACATAGCCTTGTCAAGACTAAATAACAGGTGAAAACCCAGTACATCCCATTCCAACTCCATGGCCAACCACTCTCAATTTGGTTTTCAAGACGCTTCATCCCCTATTATAGAAGAACTTATTGAATTTCACGACCACGCCCTAATAGTCGCTCTAGCCAT
Organism: Manacus candei; assembly: GCF_025592945.1. Classification (NCBI taxonomy): domain Eukaryota; kingdom Metazoa; phylum Chordata; class Aves; order Passeriformes; family Pipridae; genus Manacus; species Manacus candei. Next base: position 6,811 of record NW_026138690.1, read on the forward strand.
CTGTAGCCTAGTCCTATATTTACTAGCTCTTATACTTATAGAAAAACTATCCTCTAATACCGTCGACGCACAAGAAGTAGAACTTGTCTGAACAATCCTACCCGCCATTGTCCTAATCATGTTAGCCCTCCCATCCCTTCAAATCCTCTATATAATAGACGAAATCGATGAGCCTGACCTCACCCTCAAAGCCATTGGCCACCAATGATACTGATCCTATGAGTACACAGACTTTAAAGACTTATCTTTTGACTCTTACATACTACCAACTACAGATCTACCACTCGGCCATTTCCGCCTCCTAGAAGTTGATAACCGCATCGTCATTCCAATAGAATCCCCAATTCGAATTATTGTTACAGCTGATGACGTTCTCCACTCCTGAGCTGTTCCTAGCCTTGGTGTAAAAACCGATGCAATTCCAGGACGACTAAACCAAACTTCCTTATCACAACCCGCCCTGGAATCTTCTATGGTCAGTGCTCAGAAATCTGCGGAGCCAACCACAGCTTCATACCTATTGTAGTAGAATCAGCCCCTCTAACACACTTCGAAAACTGATCTTCACTTCTAACATCCTAATCATTAAGAAGCTATGAACCAGCACTAGCCTTTTAAGCTAGAGAAAGAGGATTATTCATCCTCCTTAATGACATGCCCCAACTAACCCCGCACCTTGACTTTTTATTATACTTACTTCGTGACTCACTTTTTCTCTTATCCTGCAGCCCAAACTCCTACTATTTATCCCAACCAACCCTCCCTCCAACAAAACACTACTCACTACAAAACCCCACTCCTGAAACTGACCATGAACCTAAGCTTCTTTGATCAATTCATAAGCCCAACCCTCCTCGGAATCCCTCTTATCCTCATCTCACTGCTATTTCCAACCCTATTACTTCCTTCTCCTGGCAATCGATGAATTACAAATCGTCTCTCAACTCTTCAGCTCTGATTCCTCCACTTAATCACAAAACAACTAATAACCCCATTAAACAAAAAAGGCCATAAATGAGCCCCAATCTTATCATCACTCATAATTATACTTCTAGCTATTAACCTATTAGGCCTCCTACCTTACACATTCACACCTACCACCCAACTATCAATAAACCTAGCCCTCGCCTTCCCTCTATGACTTGCCACCCTGCTAACAGGCCTACGAAACCAACCCTCAGCTTCTCTTGGACACCTTCTACCAGAAGGCACCCCAACACCTCTAATTCCTGCTCTCATCATAATTGAAACAACAAGCCTTCTCATTCGTCCTCTGGCCTTAGGAGTTCGCCTCACAGCCAACCTCACAGCTGGGCACCTACTCATCCAACTCATTTCAACAGCCACTACCGTCCTCCTTCCCATCATGCCCACCGTGTCTCTTCTAACTATAACTATTCTACTCCTCTTAACAATTCTAGAAGTAGCCGTAGCAATAATCCAAGCATATGTCTTTGTACTTCTTCTAAGCCTTTACTTACAAGAAAACATTTAACCCTTAATGACACACCAAGCCCACTCATTTCACATAGTAGACCCAAGCCCTTGACCCATTGGAGCAGCGGCCGCCCTCCTCACCACCTCTGGACTAGCCATATGATTTCACCACAGCTCTATCCAACTCTTGCTCCTAGGCCTACTCTCTATAGTTCTAGTGATACTCCAATGATGACGTGACATCGTACGAGAAAGCACATTCCAAGGCCACCATACCCCCACAGTCCAAAAGGGCTTACGTTACGGGATAATTCTATTTATTACATCCGAAGCATTCTTCTTCCTAGGAATTCTTCTGAGCATTCTTCCACTCCAGCTTAGTTCCCACCCCAGAACTCGGAGGGCAATGACCCCCTATGGGGATCAAACCTCTAAACCCAATAGAAGTTCCCCTACTAAATACTGCTATCCTCCTAGCTTCAGGAGTCACTGTTACATGAGCACATCACAGCATCACAGAGGGTAATCGAAACCAAGCTACCCAAGCTCTACTTATAACCGTACTATTAGGATTCTACTTTACAGCACTTCAAGCAATAGAATATTATGAAGCCCCATTCTCAATTGCCGACGGAGTCTATGGGTCTACCTTTTTCGTTGCCACAGGATTCCATGGCCTCCACGTAATCATTGGATCCTCCTTCCTCTTGATTTGCCTCCTCCGCCTCGTAAAATTCCATTTCACATCCAACCACCACTTTGGCTTTGAAGCAGCGGCCTGATACTGACATTTTGTTGACATTATCTGACTGTTCCTCTACATAACAATCTATTGATGAGGATCTTGCCCTTCTAGTATATTAATTACAATTGACTTCCAATCTCTAAAATCTGGATCAAACCCAGAGAAAGGCAATTAACATAATCCTCTTTATATTCACAATTTCCATATCACTGTGTATCATCCTAACTTCACTAAACCTCTGATTAGCCCAAATAAATCCAGATTCAGAAAAATTGTCCCCATACGAGTGTGGCTTTGACCCACTGGGCTCTGCCCGCCTCCCATTTTCAATCCGATTCTTCCTTGTCGCAATCTTATTCCTCTTATTTGACCTAGAAATTGCCCTCCTACTGCCCCTCCCATGAGCTACTCAACTCCTCTCCCCTCTCACTACCCTAGCATGAACCTCCGCAGTCATTCTCCTACTCGCATTAGGGCTAATCTATGAATGAATTCAAGGGGGCTTGGAATGAGCAGAGTAACTTCAGAAAGTTAGTCTAGCAAAGACAGTTGATTTCGCTCAACAAACCACAGTCCTACCCCGTGACTTTCTCAATGACCTTTCTGCATCTAAGCTTCTACTCTGCCTTCACCCTAAGCAGTTTAGGACTAGCCTTTCACCGAATACACCTAATTTCTGCCCTACTATGCTTAGAGAGTATAATACTATCAATATATATTGCCCTCTCTATGTGACCTATTCAAACTCAGACAACATCCCCCACCTTAATACCCATCCTTATGTTAGCGTTCTCAGCCTGTGAAGCAGGCACTGGCCTAGCAATCCTAGTAGCTTCCACCCGAACTCATGGATCAGACCATTTACACAATCTAAACCTTCTACAATGTTAAAAATTATTCTTCCCACAATCATATTACTCCCCATAACCCTCTTATCTCCTCCAAAATTTCTATGACTCAATGTCACCTCGCACAGCCTCTTAATTGCAACCGTTAGCTTACAATGACTTCCTTCAACCTATTATCCTAGCAAAAACCTATCATCATGACTTGGAACCGACCAATTTCATCCCCCTTATTAGTTCTATCTTGTTGACTTCTACCTCTTATAATTCTAGCAAGCCAAAATCACCTTCAACAAGAACCTCCTACACGAAAATATATTTTTACCATAACCATAATCCTCACCCAACCATTCATTATCTTAGCCTTCTCAGCCTTAGATCTGATACTATTTTATATCGCATTCGAAGCTACCCTAATCCCCACCCTAATCCTAATCACACGATGAGGTAGCCAACCAGAACGTCTAAGCGCTGGAATCTACCTCTTATTTTATACACTAATTAGCTCTCTCCCCCTACTGGTAGTAATTCTCTATCTTCACACTCAAACAGGAACTATACACGTGACTATAATAAAACTTTCACACTCACCTCTTTCAAACTCCTGAACAGGGCCTCATATCAAGTCTAGCCCTGTTGCTTGCTTTTCATAGTAAAAGCTCCCCTTTACGGTTTACACTTATGACTCCCAAAGGCTCACGTAGAGGCGCCAATCGCAGGATCTATACTCCTAGCTGCGCTCCTCCTCAAACTTGGAGGATATGGCATTATGCGTATCTCAATAATTACAAACTCCCTATTAGACTACCTCTACTACCCATTTTTAACCCTAGCCTTATGAGGGGCACTAATGACAAGCTCCATCTGCCTACGCCAAATCGACCTCAAGTCATTAATCGCCTATTCCTCAGTAAGTCACATAGGTCTAGTCATTGCCGCAACAATAATCCAAACCCACTGATCCTTTTCAGGGGCCATAATCCTAATAATCTCACATGGTCTCACCTCTTCCATGCTATTTTGCCTAGCTAATACAAACTATGAACGTATACATAGTCGTACTCTCCTTCTAACACGAGGCCTACAACCCCTTTTACCTCTTACAGGACTCTGATGACTCCTAGCCAACTTAACAAACATAGCCCTTCCCCCTACTACTAACCTAATAGCTGAATTAACTATCATAATTGCACTCTTCAACTGATCCACCTTTACCATTATCCTAACTGGAACCGCAACCCTACTAACTGCAGCCTACACCCTCTACATGCTCCTTATAACCCAACGAGGCCCAACTCCAACCTATATTACAACCATCCAAAATTCAAATACACGAGAAACATCTCCTTATAACACTTCATATCCTACCCTCCCTCCTCCTCATCCTAAAGCCAGAGCTAATCTCAGGAATTCCCACATGCAAGCATAGTTTTAAACCAAACATTAGACTGTGATCCTAAAAATAGAAGTTAAACTCTTCTTGCCTGCCGAGGGGAGGTTTAACCAGCAAGAACTGCTAACTCTTGCATCTGAGCCTAAGACCTCAGCCCCCTTACTTTTAAAGGATAGTAGCAATCCACTGGTCTTAGGAGCCATTCATCTTGGTGCAAGTCCAAGTAAAAGTAATGGACTACCCATTAATCCTCAACACTTCTATATTTTTGACCCTGGCTACCCTCTCTATGCCTATCTTACTCCCCCTCCTATCCAAAAACTTTCTAAACTCTCCAACAACCATCATGCACACTGTTTAAAACTTCCTTTATAATTAGTTTAGTTCCATAATCCTCTCCATCTACCTGAATATAGAAAATACCACTTTCTATTGAGAATGAAAATTTATTGCAAACTTCAAAATCCCCTTTAGCCTTAAAATAGACCAATACTCCTTAACATTTTTTCCTATTGCACTATTCGTAACATGATCCATTCTTCAATTTACAACATGATATATGGCCTCAGAGCCCCACACCACAAAATTTTCTCTTTACCTTCTAGTCTTTCTCATTGCAATACTCACCTTAATCGTCGCTAATAATATATTCCTCCTATTTATCGGCTGAGAGGGAGTTGGAATTATGTCCTTCCTACTGATTGGATGATGACATGGCCGAGCAGAAGCCAACACCGCCGCACTTCAAGCCGTACTTTACAACCGTATTGGGGATATTGGACTAATCCTCTGCATAGCATGACTGGCATCCTCAATAAACACCTGAGAGATCCAACAGCAGTCCTCCCCAGACCAAATACCCCTTCTCCCTCTCTTAGGACTCATCCTAGCTGCCACAGGTAAATCCGCCCAATTTGGCCTACACCCATGACTCCCTGCAGCTATAGAAGGACCAACCCCGGTATCCGCCCTACTCCATTCCAGCACAATAGTAGTTGCCGGAATCTTCTTACTTATTCGCACTCACCACATATTATGTAACAACCAAATTGCCCTAACTATATGCCTTTGTATAGGTGCCCTATCCACCCTATTTGCCGCTACATGCGCTCTTACCCAGAACGACATCAAAAAAATTATTGCCTTTTCCACATCCAGCCAACTAGGACTAATAATAGTCACTATTGGCCTAAATCTACCCCAACTAGCCTTCCTACACATCTCCACACACGCATTCTTTAAAGCCATACTCTTCCTCTGCTCTGGGTCTGTCATTCACAGCCTTAACGGCGAACAAGACATTCGAAAAATAGGAGGATTACAGAAACTACTTCCTACAACTACTTCGTGCCTAACAATTGGAAATTTAGCTCTCATAGGAACACCATTTTTAGCAGGGTTTTACTCAAAAGATCTCATTATTGAAAGCCTTAACACCTCCTACCTAAACACCTGAGCACTTCTACTAACCCTTATAGCTACAGCTTTCACCGCAACTTACAGCCTACGTATAGCCCTACTAGTACAAACTGACTACACCCGAATTCCCTCCATTACTCCTATTAATGAAAACGACCCAGCAGTCACAAACCCAATTACTCGTCTTGCCTTAGGAAGTATCATAGCTGGCCTACTAATTACCTCCTATATCTCCCCTGCAAAAACCCCTCCTATAACCATACCGCTAATCACAAAAACTACTGCTATCATTGTTACAACATTAGGCATTATTCTGGCATTAGAATTATCAAAACTCACACACGCCTTCTCTACCCTAAACAAAATACCACTACAAACTTCTCCAGCACTCTAGGATATTTTAACCCCCTTATACACCGCCTCAGCCCCACTAAGCTCCTAAACAACGGCCAGAACATTGCATTCCATTTAATCGATCTATCTTGATATAAAAAAATAGGCCCAGAAGGGCTAGCAACCCTTCAACTCAAAATATCCAAAATCTCAACCACCCTACACTCCGGACTAATCAAAACCTATCTAGGATCCTTCGCTTTATCTATCCTTATTATAATCTTATTCACACAGAACTAAGAGTTAATGGCCCCTAACTTACGAAAACATCACCCCCTTCTAAAAATAGTTAATAATTCTTTAATTGACCTCCCAACACCGCCAAACATTTCCGCCTGATGGAACTTTGGATCACTTCTTGGCATCTGTCTAACAATCCAAATCACCACTGGCCTCTCCTACTAGCAATACATTATACAGCAGATATCACCCTGGCATTTACATCCGTCGCCCACACATGCCGAAATGTTCAATTCGGCTGATTAATTCGAAACCTTCATGCAAACGGCGCTTCCTTTTTCTTCATATGCATTTACCTGCACATCGGACGAGGCTTCTACTATGGTTCCTACCTATATAAAGAAACCTGAAACACAGGAGTTATTCTCCTTTTAACTCTAATGGCAACTGCCTTCGTAGGATACGTCCCTCCCATGAGGCCAAATATCATTCTGAGGCGCTACAGTAATTACTAACCTATTCTCAGCAATTCCTTACATTGGCCAAACACTTGTAGAATGAGCTTGAGGAGGATTCTCAGTCGACAACCCCACACTTACCCGGTTCTTTGCCCTCCACTTCCTCCTCCCATTCCTAATTGCAGGCCTCACCCTCATCCACTTAACTTTCTTACATGAAACAGGCTCAAACAACCCCTAGGTATTTATTCAGACTGTGACAAAATACCATTCCACCCCTATTTCTCGATAAAGGATATTCTAGGCCTTTTGTTCCTCCTCATTCCCCTGATAACACTTGCCATATTCTCACCTAACCTCCTAGGAGATCCAGAGAATTTTACACCCGCAAACCCACTAGTAACACCTCCCCACATCAAACCTGAGTGGTACTTCCTATTTGCATATGCTATCCTACGGTCAATCCCAAACAAATTAGGGGGAGTTCTAGCCCTAGCCGCCTCCGTCTTAATCCTATTTCTAGCCCCATTCCTCCACATATCAAAACAGCGAACTATAACCTTCCGACCTCTCTCCCAACTTTTATTCTGAATCCTAGTAACAAATCTTTTAATCCTTACATGAATCGGTAGCCAACCAGTCGAACATCCATTTATTATCATCGGACAACTTGCCTCAACTACGTACTTCACAATCATTCTCATCTTATTTCCTATCACCAGCCTCCTAGAAAATAAGATACTCAACCTCTAACTACTCTAATAGTTTATAAAAAACGTTGGTCTTGTAAACCAAAGACTGAAGGCTGCCCCTTCTTAGAGTTTCCCAAAAAACACCCAAACACCCCCCAACTTTCCAATCAACACGTACATCAAGGGGAGGGGCCCCCCCCCTCCCCCCCATACCCTACGGTATGTACTACTTTGCATAGCATTCTCCACCACATTAGACATATCATGCATGTAGGAGAATCTGACATAACATTATTGCAAATCCATCCAAATATTCCATACTATCTCCCATACAATCCAAAACTCGTCATCAACAGACCTAGGCACATTCCCACACAAGAACATAACATGTCATGTTCTAGGAATAACACCGCTAACCGAACTAAAACCTAAAACTGCCAGTTTTCGCATAAAATCCCCCTCAACACGAGGAACGTCACAGGACCTAAAACCCATGGTCCATGGACCACTCACCACTTAACCTTGCTCTATGTACCAACCAAGAAGTGCTGGGTTATTTATTAATCGTACTCCTCACGAGAAACCAGCAACCCGGCGTTAGTAATGTTTATCATGTCCAGCTTCAGGTGTATTCTTTCCCTTTCCACCAATAACCCACTCTCATAACTTGCTCTTTGTCGCCTCTGGTTCCTCGGTCAGGGCCATAACTTGCTTAATTTTCCTAAACTTGCGCTCCGTTACTAATGGTTGGGGATGCTTGGCCAATTTGGACCTCGTGATCGCGGCATTTTCCCTTTTCTAAACTTTTGGTTTTTTTTTTTTGGGTAGATCTCAATAAGCCCTTCAGAGTGCTCCGCCAGGGGGCTCCCATATATGGTTGACATGTACCCCTTATGGTCGGCGAGCGGTTTTCTCACTTTCGCGTGAAAATTAATGATATGGTTTCCAAGTGTGCTATTCGGTCTCATAATTGATGTACTGATGCACCGTCACGTGCTGTTGGCTTGGTTTTTCCATTACGTCTCTCATCAAGTTGCAGTTTAATTAATGCACGCCAGACATGATTTTTGTCGTCAATTTCACAAAAAATTGCAAAAAATTGCAAAAATTTGCCATTTTTTGCAATGATCTAGGGACTTTCCCTCTAATCATCAATAATTTTTGTTTTTTTAAACTTTTAACAAAAATTTCAAATTTTATAAACTTTCCATTCCCCTAATTTTCCAATTAAAACATTTGTATCATCAATTTGTTAAATTTTTTTAATACACTTTAATTCACCCCATCATTTCCCTTTATCATTCATTTGTTAATTGCTTGTTTGTTTGTTTGTTTACACTTTAATTCACCCCATCATTTCCCTTTATCATTCATTTGTTAATTGCTTGTTTGTTTGTTTGTTTACACTTTAATTCACCCCATCATTTCCCTTTATCATTCATTTGTTAATTGCTTGTTTGTTTGTTTGTTTACACTTTAATTCACCCCATCATTTCCCTTTATCATTCATTTGTTAATTGCTTGTTTGTTTGTTTGTTTACACTTTAATTCACCCCATCATTTCCCTTTATCATTCATTTGTTAATTGCTTGTTTGTTTGTTTGTTTACACTTTAATTCACCCCATCATTTCCCTTTATCATTCATTTGTTAATTGCTTGTTTGTTTGTTTGTTTACACTTTAATTCACCCCATCATTTCCCTTTATCATTCATTTGTTAATTGCTTGTTTGTTTGTTTGTTTACACTTTAATTCACCCCATCATTTCCCTTTATCATTCATTTGTTAATTGCTTGTTTGTTTGTTTGTTTACACTTTAATTCACCCCATCATTTCCCTTTATCATTCATTTGTTAATTGCTTGTTTGTTTGTTTGTTTACACTTTAATTCACCCCATCATTTCCCTTTATCATTCATTTGTTAATTGCTTGTTTGTTTGCTTGTTTACACTTTAATTCACCCCATCATTTCCCTTTATCATTCATTTGTTAATTGCTTGTTTGTTTGTTTGTTTACACTTTAATTCACCCCATCATTTCCTCTCACCCCCCCCCCCCCACCTCCCCCCCCCCCCCCCAATTAATCACCCCTGCTACTCTAATTAACATCCGCCACATGGGCCTTTAACAATCAACCCCAAACTTTTTTCCAACCCTTCAGAAAAAAAGGAATCAAACCTTTATCACCAACTCCCAAAGCTGGCATTTTCATTAAACTATTCTCTGAACCACACCACCTTAAATCGCCCGAATCGCCCCCCGAGACACCCTCGTACAAGTTCTAGTACGACAAACAACGTCAACAACAGACCCCAACCCGCAATTAAAAATTGACCAACCCCCCAAGAATAAAACATGGCCGCTCCCTCAAAATCCAACCGAACAGATAAAACACCCCCCACTATCCACCGTGTTCATCCCCAACCACTCTAACTCAGACAGCCCTACAATAAATACCCCACCCCCCAGCACTAAAACTAACCCAAACACCATACCCAACAACCCGCCAGTCCCCTCAAGTTTCAGGAAATGGATCTGCTGCCAATGAGACCGAATACACAAAAACCACCAACATCCCCCCTAAATAACCAGAAATAGCACTAATGATACAAAAGACACCCCCAAACTCATTAACCATCCACACCCCACAATAGACGCCAACACTAACCCCACTACTGCATAATATGGGGAAGGATTAGAAGCAACTGCTAATCCCCCTAAAATAAAGCTAACACTTAAAAATAGTATAAAGTATGTCATAACAATTCCTGCTTGGCCTCTATCCAAGACCTTTGGCCTGAAAAACCATCGTTGTAATTTCAACTACAAGAACATAAGACCTTAACAAATCCACCCTTTCTACCCTCAAAGCCCCTCAACAACACAATTTTTGTTATCCAATTGAACTACTTCCCCAACCACTAAACAGACCCTAAATCAATGTCAACCATCACTACAACTAAAACAAGCCCCAATAATAATCACTATGCCTAAAACAGTCCTAGTCCTTGTAGCTTACAATAAAGCATAACACTGAAGATGTTAAGACGGCTATTGCACATACCCAAGGACAAAAAAGACTTAGTCCTAACCTTACAGTTAGTTCTTGCCAAATATATACATGCAAGTATCCGCATCCCAGTGAAAATGCCCTCAGCACCTTAAAAAGACAGCAGGAGCAGGCTTCAGGCACACCACTCCAATTGTAGCCCAAAACGCCTTGCCTAGCCACGCCCCCACGGGTTTTCAGCAGTAATCAATATTAAGCAATAAGTGTAAACTTGACTTAGTTAAAGCAACCTACTAGGGTTGGTAAATCTTGTGCCAGCCACCGCGGTCACACAAGAAACCCAAATTAACTTTATACGGCGTAAAGAGTGGTTTTCCACTATCACTACAACTAAGACTGAAATGTAACCAAGCTGTTATAAGCACAAGATACATCTAACACTCCCATAGAAATGATCTTAGCTTCATGATCAACAAAACTCCACGAAAGCCAGGACACAAACTGGGATTAGATACCCCACTATGCCTGGCCCTAAATCCTGATGCTTTCACCACTTAAGCATCCGCCTGAGAACTACGAGCACAAACGCTTAAAACTCTAAGGACTTGGCGGTGCTCCAAACCCACCTAGAGGAGCCTGTTCTATAACCGATAACCCACGATACACCCAACCATCCCTTGCCAAATCAGCCTATATACCGCCGTCGTCAGCCCACCCCTAAACTGAGGGTTTAACAGTGGGCACAACAGCAACATCCCACTAATAAGACAGGTCAAGGTATAGCTCATGAGATGGTAGAAATGGGCTACATTTTCTAACATAGAATACCTCACGACAAGGAGTGTGAAATCACCCCTAAAAGGTGGATTTAGCAGTAAAGCAGGATAATAATGCCTCCTTTAAGCTGGCTCTGGAGCACGTACATACCGCCCGTCACCCTCCTCACAAGCTATAATTAATTCTATTTATAATAAACCCCCTAAGCTAGAGATGAGGCAAGTCGTAACAAGGTAAGTGTACCGGAAGGTGCACTTAGTCTACCAAGGCGTAGCTATAACTAAAGCATTCAGCTTACACCTGAAAGATATCTGCCCCATATCAGATCGCCTTGAAGCCTAACTCTAGCTCTTCTACCAAATTACATATAAACCAAGTTAATACCACCTATTAAATCAAAACATTCTCAATACTCAACCTAGTATAGGCGATAGAAAGGTAGACTCAAGACGCAATAGAGATCATGTACCGTAAGGGAAGGATGAAATAGTAATGACAACCCAAGCAATAAACAGCAAAGACCAGCCCTTGTACCTTTTGCATCATGATTTAGCGAGAAACTACCCAAGCAAAACGCCAATTTAAGCTTGCCCCCCCGAAACCCAAGCGAGCTACTCACGAGCAGCTATCTACTGAGCAAACCCGTCTCTGTTGCAAAAGAGTGGGAAGACTCGTTAGTAGAGGTGAAAAAGCCGAATCGAGCTGGGTGATAGCTGGTTGCCTATGAAATGAATCTTAGTTCCCTCTTAATTCACCTCCCAGGACTACACTCAACCCACATGAAGCGAATTAAGGGCTATTTAAAGGAGGTACAGCTCCTTTAAAAAAGAGTACACTCTCCCCTAGCGGATAAATTCATTTATTACTTAACTGTGGGCCTTCAAGCAGCCACCATTAAAGAATGCGTCAAAGCTCCTCTCCCAAAAAAATCCAAACTCCCTTATGACTCCCTCTTCCCCAATAGGCCAACTTATATTAAATAAGAGAATTTATGCTAAAATAAGTAACTAGGGATCCCCTCTATGGCGCAAGCTTACATTACAACATTATTAACAGTCCACAGGATATTTTCTAACCTTAACAAGACCTTATACCCAAAACTCTGTTAACCCACCTATGGAGCGCCCCCAAGGACGATTAAAATCTGTAAAAGGAACTAGGCAAATCCAAGGCCCGACTGTTTACCAAAAACATAGCCTTTAGCAAACCAAGTATTAAAGGTGAAGCCTGCCCAGTGACAATACGTTCAACGGCCGCGGTATCCTAACCGTGCAAAGGTAGCGCAATCAATTGTCCCATAAATCGGGACTTGTGTATGAATGGCTTAACGAGGTCTTAGCTGTCTCCTACAGATAATCAGTGAAATTGATCTCCCTGTGCAAAAGCAGGAATATCCCCATAAGACAAGAAGACCCTGTGGAACTTTAAAATCTGCTACCACTCCCATTAACAATACCCACCTATAGGACCCACTCCCGGATTTTGCTGGTGTGCATTTTTTGGTTGGGGCGACCTTGGAGACAAACTCAACCTCCAAATACCAGATAATCCATCTTAACCAAGAACTACCCATCAACGTGCTAATAGCAACCAGACCCAATATAATTGAGTAATGAACCTAGCTACCCCAGGGATAACAGCGCAATCTCCTTCAAGAGCCCACATCGACAAGGAGGTTTACGACCTCGATGTTGGATCAGGACATCCTAGTGGTGCAACCGCTACTAAGGGTTCGTTTGTTCAACGATTAACAGTCCTACGTGATCTGAGTTCAGACCGGAGTAATCCAGGTCGGTTTCTATCTATGTTATAACTCCTTCTAGTACGAAAGGACCGAAGAAGTAAGGCCTATACCACAAGCACGCCCTTCGCACCCAGTAATGAACCCAACTAAATTACTAAGAGCTTCACCACAACTCCCTCCTAGAAAAGGACCGCTAGCGTGGCAGAGCTTGGCAAATGCAGAAGGCTTAAGCCCTTTACCCAGAGGTTCAAATCCTCTCCCTAGCTCCGACACAAATCACATGACAATTCACTTAACCCTCACTTACCTTATCATATCAATATCCTATGCTCTCTCCATCCTCATCGCCGTAGCATTTCTTACCCTAGTTGAACGTAAGATTCTAAGTTACATGCAAGCCCGAAAAGGCCCTAATATTGTAGGACCATTCGGTCTCTTACAACCTATAGCAGATGGAGTGAAGCTATTTATCAAAGAACCTATCCGTCCCATCAACTTCATCCCCCTATCTATTTATATCTACCCCTATATTAGCCCTTCTCCTAGCAATTACAATCTGAACACCACTTCCCCTACCCTTTCCCTTACCGACCTAAACCTTGGCATACTCTTCCTTCTAGCCCTATCTAGCCTGGCAGTCTATTCAATTCTATGATCAGGATGAGCCTCCAACTCAAAATATGCCTTAATCGGTGCCCTCCGAGCAGTCGCACAGACTATCTCCTATGAAGTTACCCTGGCCATTATTCTCCTATCCGTAATTATCCTTAGTGGTAACTACACCCTCAATACCCTGGCTACAACTCAAGAGCCTCTCTACCTCATTTTCTCCTCCTGACCCTAGCAATAATATGATATATCTCCACTCTTGCCGAAACAAACCGTGCTCCATTTGACCTGACAGAAGGAGAATCTGAACTAGTCTCAGGGTTCAACGTAGAATATGCCGCAGGACCATTCGCCTTATTTTTTCTCGCCGAATATGCTAACATTATACTAATAAACGCACTCACAACCATTCTATTCCTAAACCCTAGCTCACTTAATCTCCCTCAGGAACTCATTCCCCCTACTCTAGCTACAAAAACCCTCCTCCTTTCCGCAGGATTCTTATGAGTCCCGCGCCTCTTATCCTCGATTCCGATATGATCACTCATACATTTGCTCTGAAAAAACTTCTTACCCCTAACATTAGCCTTATGCCTATGGCATACCAGCCTCCCTATCTCCTATGCAGGCCTACCTCCCTACCTAAGACACTCAAGGAAATGTGCCTGAATCCAAAAGGGTTACTATGATAAAGTAAATATAGAGGTATACCAGCCCTCTCATTTCCTAATTTTAGAAAAGTAGGAATCGAACCTACGCTAAAGGAATCAAAATCCTCTATACTCCCTCTATATTATTTTCTAGTAAGGTCAGCTAATTAAGCTATCGGGCCCATACCCCGAAAATGATGGTTTAACTCCTTCCCTTACTAATGAATCCCCAAGCTAAACTATCTCCACAATAAGCCTGCTCTTAGGTACCTCAATCACAATTTCAAGTAACCACTGAATAATAGCATGAATCGGCTTAGAAATTAACACTTTAGCTATTCTCCATTAATCTCTAAAAGCCACCATCCACGAGCCATTGAAGCCTCTACTAAATACTTTCTAACCCAAGCAGCCGCATCTACGCTACTTCTATTCTCCAGCATGACCAATGCATGATTCTCTGGCCAATGAGACATCACCCAACTAACCCACCCCATATCATGCATACTACTAACTATTGCAATCTCAATTAAATTAGGCTTAGTCCCATTTCATTTCTGATTTCCAGAAGTTCTTCAAGGCTCAACTATGACAACATGCCTCCTACTAGCCACAGTCATAAATTTCCACCAACCACACTATTCTACTTAACATCCTCTTCACTCAACCCAACTCTCCTATCTTCAATAGCTATTGCTTCCGCTGCCCTAGGTGGCTGAATAGGACTTAACCAAACCCAAACTCGCAAAATTTTAGCTTTCTCATCTATCGCACACCTAGGATGAATAACCATTATTCTCAACTACAACCCCAATCTAACTTTAATTACGTTCTATCTCTACACCGTAACAACTTCTGCCATCTTCCTCATCCTTAACACAAACCAATACCCTAAAAACTATCCACTGTTATATCCACATGAACCAAAATCCCATCACTCACCACAATTCCTTATGCTCACCCTCCTCTCCCTCGCAGGTCTTCCTCCCCTAACAGGGATCCCTACCCAAGTGATTAATTATTCAAGAACTCACAAAACAAGAACTAACAGTACTAGCCACAGCTATTAGCCTACTCTCCTTACTTGGACTTTTCTTCTACCTACGACTGGCCTACTGTGCAACCATCACACTACCCCCAAACTTCACCAAACTACATAAAACAGTGACAAACTAACAAACCAACTAACACCATAACCACAACCTTTACCTCCCTATCAATTATGCTCCTGCCACTATCTCCCATAGTACTCGCAATCCCCTAGAAACTTAGGTTATTTAAACCGAAGGCCTTCAAAGCCTTAAACAAGGGCTAATCCCTCTTAGTTTCTGTTAAGGTACACAGGACACTAACCTGCATCTCCTGAATGCAACTCAGATGCTTAATTAAGCTAGAACCTCCCCCTAGACAGATGGGCTTTGATCCCATAAAATTTTAGTTAACAGCTAAATGCCCTAACCAACAGGCTTCTGCCTACTAGATCCCGCGCATGTTTAATGCACATCAATGAGCTTGCAACTCAACATGAACTTCACTACAGAATCGATAAGAAGAGGAATTAAACCTCTGTAAAAAGGACTACAGCCTAACGCTTCTACACTCAGCCATCTTACCTATGACTTTCATCAACCGTTGACTATTCTCCACTAACCACAAAGATATCGGCACACTTTACCTTATTTTTGGTGCATGGGCTGGCATAATCGGCACAGCCCTTAGTCTCCTCATTCGAGCAGAACTAGGGCAGCCAGGCACCCTTCTAGGCGATGACCAAATTTACAATGTAATCGTCACCGCACATGCCTTCGTTATGATTTTTCTTTATAGTAATGCCTATTATAATCGGAGGATTTGGCAACTGATTAGTACCTCTAATAATTGGTGCCCCCGACATAGCATTTCCACGAATAAATAACATGAGCTTCTGATTACTTCCCCCATCCTTCCTACTTCTCCTAGCATCTTCCACAGTAGAAGCCGGAGTCGGAACAGGATGAACAGTATACCCACCCTTAGCAGGAAATCTAGCCACGCTGGTGCATCAGTAGACCTTGCTATCTTCTCCCTTCACCTGGCAGGTGTCTCATCCATCCTTGGAGCAATCAACTTTATTACCACAGCAATCAATATAAAACCCACCTGCTCTCTCACAATACCAGACACCTTCTATTCGTCTGATCTGTCCTAATTACTGCAGTCCTACTCCTCCTCTCCCTACCAGTCCTCGCTGCTGGCATTACAATGCTTCTAACAGATCGAAACCTAAACACCACATTCTTTGACCCGCAGGAGGCGGAGACCCAATTTTATATCAACCACTTATTCTGATTTTTTTGGCCACCCAGAGGTCTACATCCTTATCCTGCCAGGATTCGGAATTATTTCCCATGTTGTAGCCTATTACGCCGGTAAAAAAGAACCCTTTGGCTACATAGGCATAGTCTGAGCCATACTATCCATTGGCTTCCTAGGCTTTATCGTATGAGCTCACCACATATTTACAGTTGGTATGGACGTAGACACCCGAGCTTACTTCACATCCGCCACTATAATCATTGCAATCCCCACTGGCATCAAAGTCTTCAGCTGATTAGCAACCCTACATGGTGGAACAATCAAATGAGACCCACCCATACTATGAGCCCTAGGCTTTATCTTCCTCTTCACCATTGGTGGACTGACAGGCATCGTCCTTGCCAACTCCTCCCTAGACATCGCCCTGCACGACACCTACTACGTAGTTGCACACTTCCACTATGTACTATCTATGGGGGCAGTATTCGCCATTCTAGCTGGCTTCACACATTGATTCCCACTGTTCACCGGCTACACCCTTCACTCCACATGAGCTAAGGCCCCACTTTGGAGTAATATTCTTTGGAGTCAACCTAACATTTTTCCCACAAACATTTCCTAGGCCTAGCTGGTATACCACGACGATACTCAGATTACCCAGATGCTTATACCCTATGAAATACCCTATCCTCCATTGGCTCCCTCATCTCCATAGTAGCTGTAATTATACTAATGTTCATTATCTGAGAAGCCTTCGCATCCAAACGGAAAGTAGTACAACCAGAACTTACCTCTACAAACATCGAATGAATTCACGGCTGCCCTCCTCCCTACCATACCTTCGAAGAACCAGCCTTTGTCCAAGTACAAGAAAAGGAAGGAATCGAACCCTCATAAGCTGGTTTCAAGCCAACCGCATCAAACCACTCATGCTTCTTTCTTATGGGTTGTTAGTAAAATCATTACATAGCCTTGTCAAGACTAAATAACAGGTGAAAACCCAGTACATCCCATTCCAACTCCATGGCCAACCACTCTCAATTTGGTTTTCAAGACGCTTCATCCCCTATTATAGAAGAACTTATTGAATTTCACGACCACGCCCTAATAGTCGCTCTAGCCATCTGTAGCCTAGTCCTATATTTACTAGCTCTTATACTTATAGAAAAACTATCCTCTAATACCGTCGACGCACAAGAAGTAGAACTTGTCTGAACAATCCTACCCCGCCATTGTCCTAATCATGTTAGCCCTCCCATCCCTTCAAATCCTCTATATAATAGACGAAATCGATGAGCCTGACCTCACCCTCAAAGCCATTGGCCACCAATGATACTGATCCTATGAGTACACAGACTTTAAAGACTTATCTTTTGACTCTTACATACTACCAACTACAGATCTACCACTCGGCCATTTCCGCCTCCTAGAAGTTGATAACCGCATCGTCATTCCAATAGAATCCCCAATTCGAATTATTGTTACAGCTGATGACGTTCTCCACTCCTGAGCTGTTCCTAGCCTTGGTGTAAAAAACCGATGCAATTCCAGGACGACTAAACCAAACTTCCTTTATCACAACCCGCCCTGGAATCTTCTATGGTCAGTGCTCAGAAATCTGCGGAGCCAACCACAGCTTCATACCTATTGTAGTAGAATCAGCCCCTCTAACACACTTCGAAAACTGATCTTCACTTCTAACATCCTAATCATTAAGAAGCTATGAACCAGCACTAGCCTTTTAAGCTAGAGAAAGAGGATTATTCATCCTCCTTAATGACATGCCCCCAACTAACCCCGCACCTTGACTTTTTTATTATACTTACTTCGTGACTCACTTTTTCTCTTATCCTGCAGCCCAAACTCCTACTATTTATCCCAACCAACCCTCCCTCCAACAAAACACTACTCACTACAAAACCCCACTCCTGAAACTGACCATGAACCTAAGCTTCTTTGATCAATTCATAAGCCCAACCCTCCTCGGAATCCCTCTTATCCTCATCTCACTGCTATTTCCAACCCTATTACTTCCTTCTCCTGGCAATCGATGAATTACAAATCGTCTCTCAACTCTTCAGCTCTGATTCCTCCACTTAATCACAAAACAACTAATAACCCCATTAAACAAAAAAGGCCATAAATGAGCCCCAATCTTATCATCACTCATAATTATACTTCTAGCTATTAACCTATTAGGCCTCCTACCTTACACATTCACACCTACCACCCAACTATCAATAAACCTAGCCCTCGCCTTCCCTCTATGACTTGCCACCCTGCTAACAGGCCTACGAAACCAACCCTCAGCTTCTCTTGGACACCTTCTACCAGAAGGCACCCCAACACCTCTAATTCCTGCTCTCATCATAATTGAAACAACAAGCCTTCTCATTCGTCCTCTGGCCTTAGGAGTTCGCCTCACAGCCAACCTCACAGCTGGGCACCTACTCATCCAACTCATTTCAACAGCCACTACCGTCCTCCTTCCCATCATGCCCACCGTGTCTCTTCTAACTATAACTATTCTACTCCTCTTAACAATTCTAGAAGTAGCCGTAGCAATAATCCAAGCATATGTCTTTGTACTTCTTCTAAGCCTTTACTTACAAGAAAACATTTAAACCCTTAATGACACACCAAGCCCACTCATTTCACATAGTAGACCCAAGCCCTTGACCCATTTTTGGAGCAGCGGCCGCCCTCCTCACCACCTCTGGGACTAGCCATATGATTTCACCACAGCTCTATCCAACTCTTGCTCCTAGGCCTACTCTCTATAGTTCTAGTGATACTCCAATGATGACGTGACATCGTACGAGAAAGCACATTCCAAGGCCACCATACCCCCACAGTCCAAAAGGGCTTACGTTACGGGATAATTCTATTTATTACATCCGAAGCATTCTTCTTCCTAGGATTCTTCTGAGCATTCTTCCACTCCAGCTTAGTTCCCACCCCAGAACTCGGAGGGCAATGACCCCCTATGGGGATCAAACCTCTAAACCCAATAGAAGTTCCCCTACTAAATACTGCTATCCTCCTAGCTTCAGGAGTCACTGTTACATGAGCACATCACAGCATCACAGAGGGTAATCGAAACCAGCTACCCAAGCTCTACTTATAACCGTACTATTAGGATTCTACTTTACAGCACTTCAAGCAATAGAATATTATGAAGCCCCATTCTCAATTGCCGACGGAGTCTATGGGTCTACCTTTTTCGTTGCCACAGGATTCCATGGCCTCACGTAATCATTGGATCCTCCTTCCTCTTGATTTGCCTCCTCCGCCTCGTAAAATTCCATTTCACATCCAACCACCACTTTGGCTTTGAAGCAGCGGCCTGATACTGACATTTTGTTGACATTATCTGACTGTTCCTCTACATAACAATCTATTGATGAGGATCTTGCCCTTCTAGTATATTAATTACAATTGACTTCCAATCTCTAAAATCTGGATCAAACCAGAGAAAGGCAATTAACATAATCCTCTTTATATTCACAATTTCCATATCACTGTGTATCATCCTAACTTCACTAAACCTCTGATTAGCCCAAATAAATCCAGATCAGAAAAATTGTCCCCATACGAGTGTGGCTTTGACCCACTGGGCTCTGCCCGCCTCCCATTTTCAATCCGATTCTTCCTTGTCGCAATCTTATTCCTCTTATTTGACCTAGAAATTGCCCTCCTACTGCC
>NW_026138691.1:0-19996 GCF_025592945.1 Manacus candei
AAGGCTGGATTTACAAACAAAGTGTTCACAGCTCTGGGCTTCCAAATATTAAAACGACTGTAACTCAAATAAAATAAGCAAATCTTCTTTTTAATTAAATATATTTTATTAATCTAGAGTACACCTTTATTGCTGATAAAAAGTAAAAATATAAACAAGAGGTGATTACACCAACAGAGAAACCAAACTCAGGTAACTACAGCTCAAACTCCACCGACTTTTCTCAAGTTCACGTACCTGCAAATGGCGCTCAAGGGCTGAAAGAAACTTAACGTTATCCAGAGCTTCCATGTGATATTTTCTGAGGTCACTCAAGACTATCAGTAAATCTCCAACACACTCAGATTCAGCTTCTTGTAATATTTCCAAGACTTTTTTCACCTCTGGAAGCTTTGTCTGCTCAGCAAGATCACTTAAAGCTGCGGTTTTTTTACGCCAGAGGTCAATCTCTGCAAGTGCACCATCACCCTACAAGCAGTGTGGAAACAAATAAAAAGATCCAAATTACTATTAGGCAAGAGTGAAAACTTATAACCAGGACTATATTTGTTCTTTGTTTTTGATATGTTTTATGCTGAGACAAATCTGATATGACTCAACCATGCAAAAACCCAGACAGAAGAAGATCCTTGAAATCAAGACTTTTACACACACTGAAGGGAACTGCTCATGGGGAATATATCCCTGAGCTGGAGCTGGAGAGTCCAAAAGCTTATGCACAGGTAACTTTACAGACATTAATTCCCACAGTATTTTTAATTGTATTAGTCATATATGTGTTTGCTGAATCAGAATCTTAAAATTGGAACTTTTTTGTTTGAGATTACTTTTTTCAATCAAAAATATAGCTGTCTATTTAAAAAAAAAAATCACTGCAGCTTTTAGTATTTCATGGCTCTTTAGAAGAGTAGATAACAGAAGTCCCTTAGTTATCCTATGTGGGTAGGATCTGCACTGAGTTACTTTATATTCTATTTATATTCTACTTCCCAGAGCCACACAGTTCCTCACTACTTTTTTTCTACTTATCATCAATTAGTAAATGGTTTTCCAACAAGCAAACATGAAGAGGAATTAAAAATTAACACAAACCATTCAAAGAGAGTCTTATGGAGGAAGGAAGCAAAGTCTCCAGCAGTAAAATCATCCTGGGATTATAGGCAACGTTACCTGTGGAACCTTTTTCAGTTGTTCCTTCAGAACTGTGGATATTAATTTCTGCCAGGTCATTGCACAACTTTCCAGAGACTGAACCACTGATGGAACTGAGGCAAGAACAGGCACTTCTCCATCCAGATTTACAGTTGGCATCTCCAGTTCAATATCTCCTATTGAAAGAAAATGCACACAGAAGGAACTGTCTTGTTCCAACAGCATTGGTAACGTGGCACCACTGGAATGGCCTTTGCCTTCCCTCTTGTTGGCTACCTGAGGACAGGTAACCTGCTCTGCCTGCTTGAGGACAGGGCAAAACAGATTCATTTTTTTAGCAGTTAACACAATGCAAACAAATGTATATTCCTGGAAAATGGAATGGCAGCAGTCCCTGTGAGAGAAGGGATGCTAAACCTCTTTAATGCCATGAGATCTAATCCCCACAGTGCTGCAGAGGCAGAACACTCACCTTTTCTTCGTTGTATAGTTTCATTCCTCACTGAAGTATCAGAGTTTTCCACAGGCTGTTCTTTCTTTTCTGCAAGGTCAGACTCAGGTAAATTCATTTCTTCAGAATCTGTGTTTTCACTATCTGAATGAAAGGTAGTTTCCTTAGTCTGCTGCTGACCATGGGAGAGAGCTGGTGAAAACACCTAGAATTCCAAAGGTGCCACAGAAAAAAAGAAGTCATTTTACTAGAAATTCACTTAAGCATTGGACATTGTTCTAAAATTTAATTTCAGTGTGTCTCCTTCCATTTCAGCCCTTTGGCATCATTCTCTCTGCCTCATATTCTGCAGGGGAATAGCTCCAGAAGGTCTTTATGGAAATCCCTGAAGATACAGACACAGCCACAAAGGTGTCTGGTGTCACACTCTTAAATGATTCTCACATAGGGGAAGGCAATGAAATAATGCCCATCTCCACATCTTTACAAACAATTTAGGAAACAAAATAGCAGACAAGGATTAACAAAAACTTCTTTTTGGCATATGAAGGTCACTTATATAATAGTATTTCTTATGCATAGTCCATATGCTCAGCAGAATACTAAGGGGACAAATCACTCCTAGAAACACTCAAGACTCCATATATAAGAGCTGTAACACATTTACCTGGGAGATGGCATCCTTTAGCATCAAGGCAGTGTCATCAGTCAGTATACCAGACTTTATCACTTGAGGAAGAATCTCATTAGCTTCAGTCAGGTCCTTAGGTTCAGCAACTTTTTCTAGTACACAAATAATTAGCATAAATCTAATTATTTTATACAGAAAGCATAAAGCCCTTTCCATAATAAGTTAAAACTCCAGTAAAACACTACTAGGTTTGATACAAGTCACCTTCAAAACAAATGCTGGGTTTAATAGTGCAGATGCTTCTTCAGAAAGGGTAGAAAAATACTTCAATGTCATCACCTGGGTTTAAGCCTTGACAATCCGGCCAGAGAGTTAGAAAATGGTTTTCTGTTCAAAAAAACAGTGGCCTTGATTTGAACCCTTATTTTACAGATAGACCAGGAAAACCTTGCACAGAACTGCCATAAAATGACCAAGCATTCCTGATTTCTGTTCTATTCTGACTGTACTCCTACCCAGTATATTAGGCTGGATATGCACTATCCTGAATCTCAGCCACATTTTCTCAATGAGAATTGTTGTTTCACGCAAAACCCAAAAACACTGAGCCTGCAACTCTTCAGGGCACACACCTTTAGTGTCTTTCAGAAAATACACAGTAAAATCTGACACAAATCCTTCAGGAATTTCATCAAGAGCCACGTAGAAACACACTTTGTCAACTTTCTGTTCCTGTAGCTGAAACAAAAAATAAAAAGGACGTATGACTATTCCTGTTTGCTACCACGCCCCTTAACAGCAAGAAAATATTTGCCTGAGATAGAACTATTAGTTTAACTCAATTATCTTCATAGTGCTGTCCAAATAAACTAATAAAATATATGAAATGCTAAAAAAATCACTCAGGTAGCAACAAAAAGCATCAGCTTTGGAAACACTTGATTTCCAGTGTCAGAGGCTATGGCAGACACAACAGGCCACTGGTTATGAATGGAAATTCCTGCTCTTGTAAAATGTTCTGCTCTGAGTCCTTGCTCTGCACTGAACCTCTTTGATTTGCCTACCAGTTTTACTGCAATATTTCCATCAGAAAGCCAGCACCCAGAAAAGGACAGAGCGAAACACAAGGCATGTACCTGTTGGGTGTGTTCTGTACTGTCATCACCTGACACACTTTTGTTGTCTGCAGATTGCAGAGGGGATGTCTTGCTTCCCTGAGTCACCCCTAAGAAGGAACAACACCAGAGAACTCAATTAAAGAACATTATCCTTGTGTATAAGATGGATCTGTCCAATTTTCCTCTCAAACTAAATGATTGAGCATTTTCTTCCATCGTCAGCATCACCTTTCAGCAACCAGTCATCCAACCTTGATGTTAATTGTCCATTTCTCCATAGGACAGCTTTACTTGTGGAGAACTGAATCCAAATAAGCAAGGAACTGTACTGTGTTCTGCAGGAAATTGGTCTTTATTTAGAATATCCTTACCAGCATTTTCCAACACAATTGATTTTTTATGGCAAAGTGAGTGGATTAACACATTCCAAGATGAAACTACTTTGTAAATGGAAATGCAAATAATTAAGGGGTTTGTCATGCACCCTTTATAACACACTTTCTATCCATTTTCCTTTATTATTTTTTCCTTCTGTGTGTGTGTGTGAAAGGCTTCTCTACAATACTGAGGTTAAAGTATTGGACTGATGTTCAGTCTTTACAGGATCACCACTTTTATCCTCAAAACACTACATCAGAAACAAGAGAAGAGCTTGCAACTCTTAAGACAAGGTAAATTGTTTCGTTCCTCCTAAGGGGAACATATTATTTGTAATTTAATATAATCAATCTCTAAGAAGTTGAAATTATAAAGCCAGTAGAAGATGTCACAGACAAAGAAGATCTATGTTTGTGGATTGATTTTGTTCATCCCAGACAGTTTCTTTCTTTCCTTCTACCTGGAAAAGATGAAAGAGCCAAACTTAGGAGAGCTTTCTTTTCAAAGGAGCATCCTGAGGCAGAAGCTCTTGGGAAAACACTAATCAGCCACACTGCCCAGGACGCTCTCCACAAAATCAGATCTGCTTTCCTGGGACAAGAACCTGCTGATGTTACAGATTCTGCTGGATCTGCTTAAGAGAACCACATCAGCAGATCACATTCAGCCCCTGTGGCCTGCCAGGACCACGCTTTGGCCACCAGAACACCGACTGCCCTCCAGTGCCACAGAGGAGGCTGTTCCAGGCACCTGCTCAGGACAGGGGTTACCCGGGCCATCCTCCTGCAGCTCACCTGCAACCTCCTTCGTGTCTCCTGTATCTGCACAAACACAACATGGGAGGAAAGCACGATATAACCCCTCTGCAGCAGGGATGGTGCAAATCCCAAGAGGGCAAACCCAGAGGGGGCAAAAGCTGGAAGTGGATGGGATTGAAGGGGTCCAGGAGCACACAGCCCAAGGGGTGGAGAGGCAGGGAAAGGGGTAAGGACAGGGGTTACGGGGCTACGACAAATGTGGCCCTGACGGAGGGAGAAAGAAGGAGCTGGGGCCCGAGGCCAGGCGGTGCCCAGGGAGGGCTCGGCGGGGCCCTCACCCTCCGCCTCCTCACCGTCCGGGCCGCGCCGCTCGGCCCGCAGCAGCAGCAGCAGCGCCGGGCCCGCCCCGCTCGCGTCCTCGCCGAAGAAGCGCAGCACGGCCCGCGCCTCCTCGCCGCGGCTCAGCAGCTCCTCGAAAGGCGCCGGGTCGCTCAGACCCAACAGGGCGAGCGCTCGGTCCCGCAGCCACCGCAGCCGCACGTCGCCCAGGCTCATGGCGGCGACCGCTCCGACGCCTCACGGTGCCCTCGGCAACGGGGCGGGGAGGAGCGACGGCCGCTGCCCGCCCAGGGCCCGCCTCGGGGGGCTGCGCGCCCGCCTCGGGAGGTGCCTCGAGGGGCCGCGGGACCGCCTGCCCTGGTCCCGTGCCGACCCTCACGGCCGCTCCTGCCCTCGGCACCGGCCGCTCGTTCCCCTCAGCACCGCCTGGGACAGGGAAAAGGCTACGGACAAACACGGGCCCCGCTCGGCACAGCGCAAACGAGGCTTTATTGGGAACTCGTACGAAACAAGTGCAAAATTTAACTTGTGCTGCTCGCGTGGCACAAGGTGGTAAAAGATGACCGCAGTATCCCCATTTTCACACTGATACAAAAATAGTATAAAACGACCTCTTTCCACGTTATTCGGTATAAGTTAAGGTTTTACAACATCAGGTAGTGCTGCCTGTGTGTCCTCACAGCCAAACAGAATCAAGGATTGAGACCAATTCATTATTCCCTGTGCAAAAGTTATTCCTTGCTACAGGGAAAAGGAGTAATGCTTCTAATCCTGCCTTCCGCCATAACATTAAATATGAATATCAGTGTGGCTTCCAAAAGCTTAAAGTAGTAATTCTGGGCAGAACTCAGAATGAACAATTAACATTTCCAGTGCAATTTTAAATATGGCCAAAAAAGAGCACGTTGCATCGCTGTGTATAAATTTACACTTCATTATAATACTGGAATACATACTGAAAACATACCTTGCTTCTGTTTCACTGTTGAATTTGCATTGTTGAATTGTTCCCAAAGTGCACAAGATGCAGCTTGGTTAAGTACGTGATTAGTAACAAATGCTTAATACGATGAACATTCTTTCAGATAACTTAAAAGTAACCATTCAAGAAAATAAACAGCCTCAAAAAAAAAAAAAGCAGCCTACTGAGGTTTTAGGACAAGCATAACAACTTTTTTTTTTTTAAAGAATAAAATTAATTTACATTAGTTTATCAAGAAAAATGTACATTTTATATCCATATACTTTACAAGATGCTCCAGATCTGCGATGTCTATCTATGGGAGGTATATTTTACAGTATTATTTGGCTGCATTATAAGGCAATCAGTGAAAACCACTTTCTTCCACAAGAAACCATTCATTGGCAAGATCCAATCACACGGTTATTTGCAGACAATTCCAAACATTTCTGCTGACAGCAGCCAAACTATCATACATCATCTTTATTAAAATGTAAAGAAATGTGCTTAAAAGAGAAAGGCGTAAACTTGTATCCTGCACCGGAGTAGAATTTGTTCTGAAATTCCACCCTGAAACGAGACAAAAAAACAGAATCTGTGCATGAATCCAAAGGAATCAGCTGTCAAGGGACAGAGCTGTGCAACATGAGAGACTGAACAAAACCAACCCTAATCCTCTCACTTGTTTTCTGTGCAGCTATTTCATCTTCCCACTGCAGTTCCAGGCTAATTCCATGTTTCTCAGGAGACCCAAAGCCACTGGATTGTGCTGTAATGGCTCATTTCTTACTTCTGGCTTCCTAGTTTGTTTTTGAGTTGGTTGCAGTTAATTGCTTTGCAAACGTACAATATCATGAGGACAATGCTGTCATGCAACAGCTCTGCCTCATGTTTATACATTATATTTCTTAAACTGCAAATTTCATCAGGTTTCAAACTAAACGTGCTCTGAATCCACTCCAACGTGCAGAGCTTGTGATATTAAGACTAAGAAATGATTAAAATACTTAAGAGTTGGCAGCCCCACTCACTAATATAAATGTTCTGTTGAACCAAATAAATTAAATAAACTGAAACCATACAGTGTGATAACCAGGCTGAAATGAAAAATACTTATCCATGTTACTAATATTCTACTTTATGAAAAGCTGCATTACTATAAATTAAATGTACTCATAGTTTGCACCAAAATCAACTCTGAATGTGGTTGAGGTTAATATGCACCATAAGCCAATGTATTTGAATTTACTGAAAATATTCCAGAGGAACAATCACATCCAACTAACAAGCCATTTATTTAATACGATTAAATAAATCTATTTAATATGATTAAATCTATTTAATATGATAATCTATTTAATATGATTAAATAAATCTATTACAGTAGCATGAGTTGCATTTTACACTTTTTTAAGGTACCTAATATTTTGACATAAAAATTCCTCTTAAACAAGCCAGTATATGCTAAAGGAAAAAATGAACTTACCAGTGAAGTCGTATGGCATGGAGAAAAGCAGAAAGCCCCTCCATGATCAACAGGATAAAAACTGTCAGCACAGCAAAGAAGGCCAGGACAGGGACCAGCAGCAAGACACCATACGAGGTGTCCACACGGAGCCCCACCCTCATCACCATCTGCCACAGAACTTCAGATAACTCTGGTAAAAACCAAAATGTTTTCATAATTAATGTTGATACTGAGTACAGTCACCCAGTGAGCCACTCTGACCTATTCCAGTTTAACCAACAGTACAGGAGCCGCTGAACACGGGAACTCCAAGAACTCCCCCACCCCAGTTGCCCCCAAACCCTTCAAATGTTCAAAGGTTTCAAAAATCAATGTCAAAACCACATCTAGTGAGAGCAAAATTTTACATAAAGTCACAATTTTAGTCTGGGGGCTTCCATAGATCATGATTAGTTTAAATAGGGAATTTTTTTTTTTTTATTAAGAAAAAGATAATTTTATGTTAGTATCACTTGAACAGGCCAGCCTCCCTCTAACCAGCATTAAAAATAAAGACAAATGTGGGGAAAAAAACCCAAAATATCAAAAAAATCCCCACTTACGTGCATGAGCAAGACTTAATGCCCAGAGTCTCAGGTATGAGGCTGTGTTAGAAATACATCCCAGACAGTATTCAATGGTATGAATCACCTGATTCATAAAAACATCTGCAAAATTCAGCTAAAAGATAAAAACACATTTGTATCAATTTAAACAACACAGCATAGCATGAGAGAACAAAAAGCAATTTTTCTTTTCCTTTCAACTCACAAGAAATCAGTGGAATCTTTAAAAATCTGCCCAAACTAAACAGCAGCAGTAGGTGGGGACTAGGAATGCTGCCCATGCCTCCCAACCCCCACCAGCAATAATCCTCATCACAAGATGTAATTTGCAGACATAAGAAGACTTTTGTCCAGATGAAAACCCAAGATTAACTAACAGGAAGCTGAGCAGTCATCACCTTCCCTTAAGTTTAAGAATCCATAAAACCATAGATGAACCAGGATTTTTACCCCACTATTCAATTTCAGAAAACCCATATCTTAAAAGCAGAGCCTTATTTGCCAATAAAGCCCTTTTTGTGTTCTCTGCTACAGATGGACTGTGGTTTACTGCAGCAGTCTGAAAAGACCAAGAAATAATGCTAAAATAGCAATAAATAAATATAAGTAAATTGGATTCAGGATTCAATGTCTCTGTAAAGGCTCAGCTAATTTTCTTCCAAACTTCCAGGCACGCAGAGTACAAATTATCTTATTGATTTCCTACTTCTAATTTGCTTTTAAGGACATACAAACTAGACATTAAATAAAAGCATCACCTCCTCTGCATCCCCTTCTCTGGGCCCACTGTCTGCATGGCTGCTGCCTTCCTCCACATCAGGACATGACAGGAGAGAAAGTTCCTCTTCACTTTCTTTTCTGATTGGTCTGTAGCCACTCTACAAAATGGAAATGGATTGTGTCTTCAAGCAGGTTGCCATGACATTTTCAAAATTTATTTAAAGGCAAAAAGATTTAGAAAAACAAAGCACTATAATGTGTTTCAGTCAAAAATTTTCCAAGTTGAGCAGAAACTGCATTGATAGGACAAGGAGTAATGGTTTCAAACTCAAAAAAGGGGAAATTAAAGTTTAGGTATACAGAAGAAATTCTTCCCTGTGAGGGTGGTGAGGCCCTGGCACAGGTTGCCCAGAGAAGCTGTGGCTGCCCCATCCCTGAAAGTGTTCAAGGCCAGGTTGGACGGGGCTTGGAGCAACCTGGGCTAGTGGAAGGTGTCCCTGCCCATGGCAAGGTCTTTAAGGTCCCTTCCAACCCAAACCATTCTCTGAAATATCCAGTGAGGACATGACTCTGTGCAATAATACAACACCACCTGAACTATTCTGCACTGAGCAAACATGCAGGAGTCTTCCAGCACTTACCCTGCACATTCTGATGCCTCGGCCTCCGCTGTGCAACCAATATAAATACAGTGGTTTCCCAAGAAGCATAACAGGAACACAAAGAAAAGCAACACTAAGTAAAAACCTCTGCAGAGGAGCCTGTTTGAGGAGGGAAAAAATTAGATTAGATCACAAAATCCTAAGTAGGAAAAGCCATCTTGTTTTCCTTTAAAGTGTTATCTGCACAGGGGACATAGGATGTCAGAAGTGTGTAAGAACACCACTCACCTGGCCAGGGTAGAGGCCCTTTGTTTCACCACCACCACCAGGAAACAGGAACATGTTAATAAATTGAATCAGAATACTGGGAGCAGACGTGGAGTCCTCTGCAGAGTAAGCCAACCATTTAAAGAAGATCATAAATACAAGGTAGCCAAAGATGCACATCATGAATAACAGCTCAGGAATAAAAACCAAGTAAATATTATATGTCTTCTTGAAATGCCTAAAAGATAAAAAAGGAGGGGGGATTAAAAGTAAGTGTTAAAAACAAATATCAACACGGCCCAAATATAATTTCAATAAAGCAAAGCAGCACCCCACACTTTTGAACAGCAGGACTGACATTACAATCCAGAACTGATTTCTTCTTCTTCAGCAAAATTGTAATCAGATATTTCAGTGGATATTAGGCTCACAAGAGGCATGTATCTTTATTTACCAACAAATGAAATAAAGTCTTGTATTAATTGATATCTTCAGATTTTTTTGCCATAACACTGATCCATCATCTCATTTACATGAAGGAAGACCTCTCTTTTATGGTCTTTTAAGAACAGTTTTCACAATTACTATTATTCTGTTTTCAAAAACAAATTCCACTTTCTCTTACCAGATTAAGTGTTATAATTGAAGATTTGACAAAAAATGTTAATGTTAAAGTACTTTGAAGTACTTACAAGTGGTTAAACAGCCCCAATACAACTCCAAAAGTCATGTGAGTCACTCCAAAAATCACCGACATTTTCATTTTGAAAGAATTTAAAAAAGTGAGGCGGTTGCTTGCCAAGTTCCATATCTGAACAAGAAACACAAAACCAGCATTAAAGAACAGCCCAGCAGAAGGAATAAACCAGTATTCTTTCTTTACTGGAGACCAGAATTTTACCTCAAATGGGGATCACAACAGAAATTTGAGTGTTGTGAAAATAGTTAAACTTTTGACTTGTTCAAAGAAAAGATTTTCTTGAATGGAGAATGCAAACAGAAATGTATTTTTTCATAGTAAGATTTATCTTCCTAATACACATACAAAAATCTAATGTCCAAATGACTGATCATCACAAGTGAATAATTAAAAAGAATAAAACTAACCGGATCGATTCCAAAGGGATAAGCTCCATTGTACACACCAGAAACATTTGGATCCAGTGCTAAAAATTTATTAGATTTCAGATCCTCAAGGCTGCAGAGAAAGAAAAACACTCAGATCTGACACTGTTTAATCATAGTGACAATATACACTTTCAGTTCTGCAGGACACTGCTCCTGCTTTCCTTTACCTGACCCACTGTCCCACTTTCAAAGAATCAAAGGATTTCTAAGCACAAAAGTCCTGGCCAATACGAACAATAGCAAAAAACCCAACAAGAAACTCTCAGTCTGGGCTCAGTTTGCACTGCCTGCCTTTGAAAGGAAAGTTTATGGATTTTATTCCTCATTCCCCCAGAACTGAAAGTTTCATTTTAAAAATTCACAATTTGTTTTTAGTGTGTTTTTTAAAACTGACTGACAAACACTCCAGAAATAACTGCTACCTTTTGCAAGGGAAATTTCCACTCTAACTTCACATAGTTTCTAGTTAACACAGCACACACAACCTGCTCTCATCTTAACCAAAGTCAGAGGTCTTGACTCGACTACGTTAAACCACTTCCTGTTTCTGAGGCAACACAAGATGCAAGTTGTGAACTCCTAAATACCTCAGGCCCTTAAAAACTCAAATCAATGAGGTCACCCCACTGAGAAAAAGGAGGTTTGACAATGCACATAGCCTTTTTTTTTTACTATCAAGAAAAGCTGTGCAGAGACTAATGAGTGCCAGGTAATTAATTTACTTCATTAACTGTGACTTTCTTTACAGTAAATGCTGCTCAACTATTCGTTCCAGAAGCATAACCTAGGACAAATTCCTTCAGAACTAGCCCTGTGTTTTCTATTCCTCTCAAAATCTGATGTCTATAGAGAGAGACCCCCCTGGAAAATGTATTAAGACAAACCATAAGAAGAGAGTTAAAAGAGGGTTAAACTGCTGCAGGAAGTACATCTCTGGTTTAATGGTGTAGCAAACATGCTACTCACCGCCAAACCTTCTGCTCAAACATTGCTGAAACATTCCATCCAGACCCAAATATATTTATTGACTTGGAAAAACAGTCATTGTAAATCAATCCAGTGTATATAGAAAACAGACCCATCAACAAAATCACGTATCGGCCTTCAAATAACATTTTCATTATCTGTAAGGGTTGGAAAAAAAAATAGGGAAAATCATCTGCTCTGAGCAATGGTTATCTAGACATTTGTAGGGGAAACATATTTTTTGACACATAAGGATTTGTAAAAACTAAACATTTTTTCTGAACAGTCACTAAGGAATACGAGCTCTCACAACACACATTGAGACTTTTCTCATTGGCATCATTACACAAATAGTCTTTTACAGCCATTTCCTTCCTGAGACTAGTTTACAAGAAGTTATACATTTGCAGCCATTCTTAATTAAATATCATTCTAATAAGGGATGCAGGTGTTCCTGCATCCCAACCCCATATGATTAAAAAATGAGCTAAAATAAAGTTTAGCAAATTTCAAACTGCAGCTCTTTTTAGAAACAATAAAAGATGGAATCTGAAAAATCATTTTCTCCTCACGTTGCCACCGTGACCACATTCTGTAAATACTCACACCACTGAGTAGCCCTGGCAGAAACAAAGACAAGCCCAAAAGTATCAACTAATTTTTGTCAGTCTTTCATTACAACTTGACTGTTTCTGCTCTTTCAAAGAAAGTGACTAGTTTAAGATATCACATTAATCTCAAGGGACTTTAAATACAGAAAATCCTTAAACAAAGGAAAAAAAACAGTCTAATACATGTGCAATAAATAATACTTTTCAGAAACATAGTGACTATTCAAGTGAATATAGTGACTATTTGAGTGATCTGGTTGGATGAGAAGGAAATAACCTGTAATTCCTTTTACCTCATCTTGTGATCTTTTTAACCTGGGGTGGTTTTCATACAGTATTGTCAGGAGTGCAAACAGGAACATGAGCAGCCCGTGCCCAAAGTCTCCAAACATAACAGCAAAGAAGAAGGGGAAGGTGATGATGGTGTAGAGAGCTGAAAGGAAACAGCACATTTCAGGCACAGCACAGCTGATGATGTTCTGTCTGAACTGTGCCTAACCAATTCCATCACTTTAATCTCTCAAAGTTTTTAGCTTTAAGTTTGAAAGACATTTCACCCCCAACTAAGAGACCTTTTCCCCACACTATAAATTTAGATCAGTTTAAAGCTTGTTTATTGTGTTTCCTTTAGCAATGACAATTCTGAGGGCAATAGTATGAGCCCAGGAAATAAAACACGTTTTTACCATTTTGCCTTTACTGGTGTCCAGTTCAGCAAGGTATTAAGGCAAGCAGCAATGACAGCACAACCCTCAGCTCAGCTTTCAGAAGGACCAACCTGGATTAACTTCCCCATAGCTTCCAACTCCATAAGCATCAACGATGTTCTGGAACCCTGAGGTGAATTTATTGGTACGTATCAAAGTTGGAGGAGGTTGTGTTGTCCTGATGGTTTCCATGCATGAGGGAATTGTAGCTCCACTCTTCCTCTAATTATAGACAGAAGATAAATTTATACAAGATCTCAGTTAATCTGATCAAACTGAAAACCTTTGCTCTATCAGCAGTTTCACTGATCCTGAATTACCACTAAATTGAGCCTAAAGTTTAATGTTTGTGCCTTCTCTAGAAACACTGATTATGTACAGTGTCTAATCCTTTCTTCATATGAAGTATCAGATGAGACTCATCAGTCAATACTAAAAACCAAAGATTTGTTATTAGAAATTCTCTCATATGAAACAAAAACCAACAAAAGGGAACTACATCTTCTATGAGACTCCAAATAGCACAGTGAGCCCAGCTGGACTCAGGTCCAACACAGAAGTTATTCAACAAAAAATCCCCACCACACACAACACTAAATAAAGGCTCTGCTTACAAAAAAATTGTTTTATATAAGTTGATAGAGACACAGATCTGCCTGTGCCTATTTTCAGCCTATTTTTATAATTATTTCCTTATCTGTAGAGTTAGTTCAAGACCAAAGTTTGCACATCAGAGAGCACTCAGCTGACTTACTGAGCCTTCCTCCAACGCCTGGCGCAAACTCTGGAGATCGGCCACTGGACACCAAACCTCAGCAATTAAACACTTCTTTGTGACATCAAAACTGCACAGGTTGAGCACATGGTAAATGGCTTTCATCTTCTTCACCTGGATAACCCAGGTATAGATGGATTCCGATGCTTTACACAACACCTGGTGTAAGTATTCCTCGGTTTTATTCAGCACCTTTGACCAAGAAAAAAACACAAAGAGTTCACCAAAAATGTGACAGTGGTTGTGTTGACCACACACTGTGTTGACCAGTGTGTTGACCACAACAAGAGCACCTTGAAGAGTCCAAGGCTGGGCCATGTTTTTAGGAGGGTAAACAAACCTCTGCTGAAAACAGAAGGCAATGCCAAGTGCCCTGAGGTTTAACAGACACATGCAACATGAGACCAGGGCCATGACATCCTGTCACACTGAGCTCCAAAGCTGTATGTATTTTAGAAATGTGTATTAATGCTCAGATTTATCAAATGATTTCCTATGGTGCTACAACTGCAGCAAAAGCAAATCTGTTCTTTACTCACAGTAGTAAGATCCTGAATACGAACGTTTAGTCCTTCGACAACTGCCCGGCGCTCCTCGGTGTTGTTTGGGTAGGGATACACATGGCAGTGATAGCTACAAAACACAGAGGTTTGTGTTAAGTAACAAACTAAACCAAAACAAACCACCCACCCCCATGCCACAGTCAAATCTGCAACACACCATTTAATAACCACGGAACGGATTCAACTGAGAGAGTTGGTATTTTGCCTGTACTTAGTAAAGTGTGCAGGTAAAATGACTCACATGTATTTGTACATTGCCTAATTATAGAGCTGGATGCAATGAGGGAACAAATTTAACTTCAAAAGCCTTGTCTAAATATCAACACTTACGAGAAAGAGGTGCAGGGGAAAAAAATAGAAAATAACCCAGGTAGAAAGAAATTCTACATTAGTTTTACTTCTTACCAGTCACAAATCTTCTTTACTTTCTGGCCAAGTTGTTCACCCCAATAGGACACTAAGAATGCAACCCACCTTGTGGTTTCACCCTAATAAAACCAGAAAAAGGTAAGTTAATGAAGTTTGTTTTAACCAGCAACTCCATTGTGACATAATTAGAGAAAAATAACAAAGCTGAATAATTAGGAAAATCTGTGTTAGTAGCACTGATCTTCCATCATTTTCAGTGAAGATGAAACAATAAAATTCAAGAGAGTCAGTATCTGTCTGGTTTTTAGGGGGCATTTTTTGTATGTCGGAGAAAAACAAAAAGTTTTCAGGGAAAGTAAAAGAGAGATTTTATTTTACCATCTCAGAATTCTGAGTAACAAAGGAGTCTAAAAAAAGGTAACAAACTAGAATCAAAGCAAAAAAAAAAAAGTGACAGATTAGGTTGCCAGAATTGATTTATAAAAGATTAATTTTATAAGTTCAGAGAAAAAACCTCCTGTACTTGACTCTTTTTTAACTACTGAATGAAGAAGGAAAATGGCTATTAAAATGCAATGCACTGTACAGACCTAGTTAATAAATATCCAAGCAGCCATTTATGCCACGTATTTTGATCAAGGTGGCCAATCTTAAAGTCACATAAATTCCACAGTGAAGTTCTGCACTCCTGAAGCTCAGCCATGGTAAATTCGTTGCTGCTCCTACAGTCACGTCGGCACCGAGACCTCGAATTTTCAAGTCTTACAAGTTTTAATTCTTTAAAATGGTTTTTCCTCCAAGGGCACTGGGAAATCATTGCCATTCACTGCAGGCAGATCTGAGCAGCAATTCTTTCAAATCATATGAAAAGTACAAACAAAATAAACTGATGATTACAATGTTTACTCACTGTATCTGGATCTTCCAGAGCCTCATCCAGCTCTGCATACGTAAGGAAGGGATAACCTTTACACACTCTCCACAGTGTTTTTTCAAATGCTTCAATTTTTGCTCTGTGAACTAACCCAGATATGAATCTATGGAAAAAGAAAAAATTGAAATATAAGATAAAATTCACAAGAAAAGAAATGAGAAACTCAGAGTACATCATCACTCAGGATCACAGTTATGATAATTTAACATCTGCCACAGCTGGAGAAGGAACACCACCCTGAACAGGAAGGAACTGTAGAGAAAATACCAGCTGGTATATAAAATTTCTACTTGGAAAGTAAACAGACTGCAGGCCTGAGCACACAACTAGAATTATATCTAACTGGTTATTTCTGTGACAGTGAGGTTTGTAAATTTTTTCCTGCCAAGATACCCACTCATAAGGAAGCCACAGACAGCAGTATCCACTCAGCGTTTCAAAGGCAACACAATTAATGTTCCATTTACAACTGACACTGCCAGGTGATTGAAACACTGTCTGTTTATCAGGGAAAAAGAGTTCAAACAGGACCAGGAAGTAATGATTGGGAGATTTTCCTTCACACGCATTCTTGGTTTGATGGAAGCTTTGTGACAGGATTTTTTGGCGCCGTCCTACTTTTCCCTTCAAATAACCCAGTTTTTTTACAAAGGTACATTGGGGTCAGACTCCTGCCTTGTCTAAAATCACTACAGTCACACTACAGTCCATCTTTTACAGAACAACCCATTTTTTACAGCAGCTCCTCAAGCACTTTTGAAGCAGCACATACTGTCTCACACACATGGCCTGCCCCATACCTACCCCAGCCTGGCAGTCAGTCTGTGCATGCAGTTGTAATCCACTAATGGCTCATTTTCCACAGATGGAAATTCTTCATAATTTGCATGTAAATGAGATTCATACTGGCAAATAAAAAAGAAGGATCATTCATAGCATTCAGGAAAAAAAAGTACTTCCATTCCATTATTATCATAAAGAAGAAAAGCTAATTAAGTAAATTATTTAATTACAAATATAAAACCCCTCTCCTGTTCAATTCAGGCAACAGAGAGACCTTGTGACCTCAAGTGTCCTGCTCTTAGCAACTGAAGTCAGTGCTGTGAAATTACACTGTAAATTTCTTAGTACAATTTATGCATCAAAATAACACAATTACACCTTCATTTTCAACTGGTACCAGCAGTAACATTCAACAAAGAGAGAAATCACCAAGCTCCTCTTAAGCTCAGGGCTGCATTTTGCCCTGTACACGAGCCCAGCATGGCACAAACCATCACGAAAAATGTCCAGGGCTGCAAAGCCCAACACCAAGTCATGCACTGAACTACAACCACTAACAAGGTGAGCCAAAAATGCCCCACAACACACGGCCCCTGGCAAACCCCCCAGCAGTACCTCAGATGTTCTCCTGACAATGCTCTGTGTGACCTTCAACATGTACTTGTATTCTGTCAGCTCAAGCAGGTTTTTCCGCAGTTTTTCTTTGTTTTTAGTTACTTCCCTCAATTCTGTCTCCAGCTTCTGCAGCTGTTCCTAAGGCACAGAGGGGGAAAAAAGACATAGAATCAGTTACACAATTTTGGAAAACAGAGTAGAATTCATTTTCAGCACATGTTATTTGCCACAATGATGGGAGTTTCCCAATTTCTTAATTAACAGGCTCCACAGGTCTTATCCCTTGTCTGCCAAAGAGTGCTTTGTATTGAGCACACTTGATCCTCCACTGGCATCTCTTAAGTCTGTTCTGCCCTTAATTTGTGTCTAAGTAATGCAGAATTAGAACTGCAGATAGCACAGAGTGGAAGACACCCATTTATTCCTTTAATAGAATTACAGCAAAACAGAATGTTATTCAAAATTATATCTGTGTTTTACAAGCTTCTTTTCTAACAAAACACAAGACAAAGAATTCAGAGAAACCAGCACCATGTTCTGCTGGGCAACCAGCACTGGAACCTGCAGAGCCTTGGGCATATAAAACTCCCACACACCTGGAAATTTCGGATGCACAAAGAGTCACAGTGAGTCCCAAAGCAATAAATGAGGCCGAGGGATTACATCTAAAGACAACATTTTGCCTGGAACAGTGTAATATGCCACTCCATGCAATCCAATGGATGGCTGCACACCCCAGGAGTTGGCTTTGACCCTTCACAGGGATTTTGTGTTAATATCAAAACCTCACTGGCAGGCTTTGAAGTGACACTGGCAGGAAGGAAAACAATCAGACAAAAAGGAAAGCGAATGCTTCTGTCTCCCCCACCACACCCCTACAACTGAAGTCCTAATAAAAGGGCAAGTAATTAAGTCTGCAATTAAGTTCCAATACCCTACACTTCGGCATCTGTTTAGTGGAAAAGTTACCTGGATTTCTAAAATGTGCTTCAGCAAGGGAGCAGGAGGAGCAACATCTCCTTCAGGGAGTGAAATACCTGCTTTTTTAATTTCTTGTACTAAATATCCTGGAGTGAGAAATAAAACAGAATCAGAAAGGAAACTGCATTGCCTTAGACTTCCTACAATGCTGCAGAGTTGACCTTCAGCTGATCTTGCTGGCACTGATCACTCTGCAGCACCAGGCCCTGGTTGTTTTGTTCAGTCATTTTAGCAACAACACACACTAATCTTCAAAAAAGAGGGACTGACAGAGCATAAGGGATAAAACACACCGAACATTCCCGCCTTGGAAGTTTGCACAAGTGAGTGAACTTCAGAGGCCTGTGATGAAAATCTCCCAACCACAAGTACTTTGTAAGAAGCTTTAATATTTCCTAGAACCTCTTAGTTGCTGCACATCAGTTTCTATCACATGATCACTTCACTTTCTGCCAGAAATGGCCATTCTGCTCCTTGCCCCATGTTTGGATAAAAAGTGTTCAAAGAAGGAGGCTTAAGGAACTTTGACACACGTGCAACTCCCACTGGACAGGGAGATTGCCAAAACAGCTGCTGGCATGGTGTGGCATGACCAGCACGTGCCTCTGGTGAGAGATTCCAACAAAAGGAATCCCTCAATGGTAACTTTTCCTCAGGATACACTGAGGAAATCTGCATCTTGGCTGTAACGCTCTGCAAACTCCCTGTTCATTAACTACCATGAGAACACAACTACTGATAACATAATTACTAATAAGGGTGCTTGGAAGATCAACAGTATTGAGTTACACAACATGAAAAAAACGGGGAATATCTTACAGTCAAGGAAATATCCAGAGTAAAGCTTCCATTTTCCTAGCAGAGTTTTAAGCAATCAATACTGAAATGGTCTCAATTATTTATCAGTAAAACATTAGCAAATCTTCTTCGCCTCTGAGCTCAAAAGAACACTGACCTATATTTAGTGTAAGTGAATTTCACAGCTCACAAAACCACAGAAGTCATCTCCAGCTCCAAAAGTCTACATAAAGACTCAAGAGATGATTGTATGGATGTCTATTTTTTCATACATATGAAAACTCTATATGAGTCTACAGCAGTCAGACCACATAAGCTGGTAGCTGAAACCTTCACTGTAGTTCTACTCTAATAATGTTAATTTTAATAAAGTCAGGGCTGAGAAAGGTTAGATATGAAAATAAAGCTCACCAAGTATTCTTTCCATCTCTTCACATTTCTTCACTTCATTCACATATTTTCTCTGAAATACACTTACATTTGGGTTAAGCTGAAGGAGAAGGACAAAATTCTTATCAGATATTCAAAACAGCAACATCCCTAAAAAACCACAGCTGTTCCTGTGACTTCCTAGAGACAGTTTGCACGTGTTCTGTGTGCTCTCTTTCTA
This sequence comes from Manacus candei, assembly GCF_025592945.1. Taxonomy (NCBI): domain Eukaryota; kingdom Metazoa; phylum Chordata; class Aves; order Passeriformes; family Pipridae; genus Manacus; species Manacus candei. Next base: position 19,291 of record NW_026138691.1, read on the forward strand.
AAGTGCTTTTCAGCTAAGAAGGTACAAAAACCTAAAAAGATTAAAAAGTCTTCAAATAGCAGAATTGGTTTTATTAAAGCAGAATCATCCATGCCATTTGCTGGCTGTACTCAAATAAAAAAATCAATGAGATCTCCCAGAGAAACCATTCCAAATCTTATTTCTACAGTTTTAAAATACTGCTTAATGACTTCAAATTAACAAACCTTCCTACAAGCAAATTTGTTGTGATGGATTTCCACAGAATCTATGTTAAATGTTAAGTTTTAAAAGGATCTTTTTATGCATATACCCCTACCATAAGTGCAATGTCTCTGCCTACTTATTCAACTTTTAAACAGAACCAATAATGTGTTATTTCTACAATAAATGGTGTGTCAAGTGACTGGAATGGCATCAAATGTTAAACATACACTCACATTGTCGTTCTTACCGATCTGCCTCCTCCTCTGTACCATATTTACTAATCAGCTGTTAATTTGAGTTCTCCCAGCTTTCCCTGCAAAGATTCTGCAACCTACATTTCTGATGCATATTTGGAAGAAATTCCAAAGTCTCAGTCAGCAAGCAAACATCATATAATTATGATGAGACAATGCAGAAAGAAGGTTAATTATTGCCCAACCCAACAGTCAGGCAGGTAGTTTCCTGCAAGGTGAATTGCTGCTCCAGGAACAGACGTGTTTGACAAACCAGGAGCCTGTGA